>NC_092211.1:86533711-86640689 GCF_043381705.1 Parasteatoda tepidariorum
CAATATATATATATATATATATATACACTAAATAGTCAAATTCAATATTTCGTTTTAACTCAGATTAAAGGTCACGTGATTTATTTTTATGGGAGATAAACGGTTAATAATGGTTGGATTTAAAGATTTTTTTTTCCATCATACTCGCCGTGCATTTTACCATCTATGGGTGATTCTCAAGAAATATGACAATTCACAGTCCCTTGCTCCAAGGTCTAATACTATACTACTAAAAGAACTTTTTTTTAAAAAAAATTCATAAATAACATAGCTGTTAGCATTTTAAAATGACTTTGCACTAGCATTGACTGTTTTGTATAGTTAAAATATTTAATTGAATATCAAAATGTCATTTTCCTGGTATGTCTTAAACAATATTTCCAATAGTAACTAGCTTCAAAGCTTCCCATAAATTTTTCAATATCTCGTTTATTTTTTTTATCTCAACCATTGTAAGCATTTCTAGAATACATGCAGAGGGTATTATTCCCAAAAACTTCGTTGAAAATAATTTTTTCTGTCAATAATTTGTCAGTCATTTTCCTGGCAGTTTTTTTAGTAATTTATAGCCAAAATAGATAGCGCCAGCAATCAATATCTTAGGTTAAGAGATTGATTAGAATACTATCAGAACATGTCTAATTGCAGGAATAAAGAACCAACTTTCCGAGTCAAAATGTATTTCAAAAAATTTTACAGGGTGAGAAGGTTTTTAAATTGTCATTTTTAAATTGTCTATGCTCTTGAAATCATTAATAATAAACTATTTACATTTACATTAGTTATTTCAAGAAATCCTGATGTTTTCTGCAGAAAGTAAACGTCTTAGGCAAAAATCTTAAAGTAATGTTAAATGCTGTAAAATGGCGAAATTGCCATTATCCTGGCTGCCATTTTCCTGGCATATAAGTTCCAGGACATTAACACAGTTATAAAAAATTTTTTTGAAAACTATAATGTAAAGAGAGGGAAAACAAATATTAACCTAATACCCAGTTCATGAAAGATTGTAATATGCTCGTATGTAATTAAAGTTATTTATTTATTTAATGATTGATTACTATACACAATTTTATTCTGTGCCTAACAACAAAAACATTTTTGATTCTTTCTACAGTGGATAAAGTAATTAATTTAAACAATTCATGGTCCTTCTAACGCAAAAGGCTTTAGGTTTTTTATTTTCAAAACACGGATATTTAAAAATATGAAGAATAAGCTAAGAACATCACTGTACAATTTAATTCTGTCAGACTTTAAACGATGCTTGGGTGTATAAATTAAGGAATGTCGTAAAGTGGTAAAATAAAAAGATTTTAAATATTTTAAATTTAAATAATATTGTAAAAAAAATTTCGATGTAAATTTATTATAAAATTAATTTTAATGTGAATTTTTACAAAATTAATTAAAAAATTCCTAAGATTATCATTATGTAGAAGTTTTGAAGTCGTCATAAAGATATTTAAGTTCGATAAGATAGTTAAGTTTATTATTCGTGCTGGCAAAACACTTGAAGTGGCCCGGGAAAAAAGTCTGTGTCAAATTTTCTTAGAATATCACAAATTCAAAAATGCCTGCTCCTTACCCAGGCATTTTGCTTCTACTGAAAGCTTCAAGATTAATGAAATTTTAGAAAGTTTTTTTGTTTTCTTTGTTTTAACTGTTTTTTTGCAAATTAAAGTGTAGTAAAATTAAAAACTAACTCATTGTGTGTGTTACTCTCTCACTTTCATTATATTTGAAACATTTATTAAAATTTTTCACAAAAATTTTTTNTTTAACTGTTTTTTTTTGCAAATTAAAGTGTAGTAAAATTAAAAACTAACTCATTGTGTGTGTTACTCTCTCACTTTCATTATATTTGAAACATTTATTAAAATTTTTCACAAAAATTTTTTTTTTGGATTTTATTTTCATAAGAAAGTTAAAATTAACTTCTCAAATTTGTCTTTTTTGAGTTTTTTAAGTTGTGTTACTTACTATTAGCTTAAAATGACTTTTTCTTAACTTCTAAGCTAATATGTCATTTTCCTGGCATTCAAAATTTGGTGAATTTCTATTACATTTTTTTCTTGAGAAAATGTCAATAAACTACACTGCTGTAGTAAGATATTAATGAATGTAACCAAATAAATAAACAAAAAAAATTTTTTTTGAGGACTTTAAATTTGAAGAAACTTTTTTTTACGAAATGTCATGTTTCCAAAGAATTACCTATATATCCTTTCGATTTTACGAGCTACGATTTGATACATAGATATGGAAAGATAATAGATTCCCAGCAGCAAAACAAATCATGAATCCACAACTGAAGTAGATGCGTTTTCAACAAAAAAAAGTTTTATTTTTAAAAAAGGTAAAGAAACTGCACACTTTTCGGAATAGTTTTATAATTTCGGAAAAATTTTAAAAAAAATATTCCTGTAAGAAAAAAACGTAGCGCATTTTTAAGATTTGTAGCGGTCCAAAGATACTGAGCAGCCCAAATTCGATTTTCAGTAGCGGACTTTTAAAAGTAGCCCAATTTGGCAACACTGGGTGACCCTGTTAGTTAGTATTTCATTTCAATGACATTCATGCTCTCCGCGTACAATTAATTGCAAAGAGAGCTTTTGTAAGTTTTAAGTATTCAGTATATTAATAAATTGATTTGTATCCTATTTAAATTTTGAATCTGAGTACCAGCCTAATAATAAAGGCTTTAGCTCATTCATCTGAGTGAAAAAAGTTTGTGAATTCGGAGCGAAGCTCCGAGATAATATGGGGTAGATGTTAAAAGGGTGTAGTGGCAATTTTCTCGTCTTCATCCACTAACTAACTAACTAATCATATTTTACAGAGTGCCTATCCCCTTGGGGATATCTGCTCTTTCATCGCATTGAAATAAATAATGGGTGGGGCGGAAAAAGGGGGGTGCCTAGTCACTGATGACAGTATATTAAAATAAAGAAAACAGTATATAATCTGGATTAAGTACGTAGGTATATCGCAATTGAACATATTATAGGTACAAGTGAAAATTAATAAAAGAAACAAGTGAAAAATTATTTACAAAATATTTACAAAGANTCAAAAAGAAAATTGAAAAACGTAATAACAAAATCCAACAATTTTTATTTAAAATGTATTAAACAAATGCATAAAACTCGGAAATGAATGAAAATAACTTCCAAATTAATATTTTTATTCATTTTGCAAAATAATTGCATTTTGACAGCATTTTTTTAAATTTTTTTTTAGAAAGCTTACCGAGTTTTAGAAAAAAGTAACGATTTCATTCGACATTTCCGTTACAAATACTTGTACTTTTTCCCAAAAAAAGTAACGAAAGTACAAGTAAAAGTACTAAATTTAAAAAGTAACGAAGTACAAGTAAAAGTACGTACTTTTTACTTGTACCGGCGGTACAAGTAACGAAAGTAAAAGTACTGCCATATATGATTGTGACTTATTAAATTTAAAAACGAAAATGTTTGATATTCTTTCTTATGCAAGCGAAAACAAAATGGCATCTCTTTTTTTTAGAGAAGGGACATCCATAGCACATTGGAAAAATATTTGTAAATGAACAGAAAAAAATATGTATCTTCTTATTACCCTGGTAGCAAAATGATATTATTTAACATTAGAAAGATGCAATATAATACTGCCGTGTTAGAAAACGCTGGACTCTTGAATCCCTAATATTAGAACTAATATTCTATATCATTAAATAGTGTTCAATCTAACATTCGAACTTTTAAAATTATCATCTATTTCATGCAAAAGTGCCATCACATGCGGATCGCTTGAGTCGCCCCTTTTTCTATGCCACTACATGGAGAAACTCTCTTTAAAGGCCATTCCAATTACCAGAAAGAGCCACCTTAAAGATAAAATTTCAAAATGGATGAGAAAAGAGCCGCTAACAGCCTCAGGCGCCCGCAGTGAACTGATCGTTAAAACACGGTTCCCAATAGATCACCGAAATCAAGCATCACTGGCTGTGGTCAGTGTGCTGGTGGGTAATCACTTGGATCAGTCTGCGTAAGGACCGAGGGTGGGCTGTATGGGTCCTCGTTAAAATGTTCTACCGTAAAGTGCTCGACTTTGCGTTCAGGTCGTCGGGATACAAAAGCGAGGGGTGCCATCCCCTCTGCAGAGGATCAAAATTGTAATGGCATGTCTTCGGATCATCCTCAGGGATGTTTCCCACACCGTCGTCAATAGCCCATTGTGCAGATCTAGTAGTACGACGTAAATAAACAAATCTATCAATCAAAAACTCAATAAATACTCAATAAATACGGTTCGCGTATTTCCAGTCGCGGCAGAGAAAAATGAAGAATCTGAAGAGCCACTCTCACATTTTTCACGATTAACTATTTTCCACAAAACCGGTAAAAGTGAAAAANCATCCCCTCCGCAGAGGATCAAAATTGTGATGGCATGTCTTCGGATCATCCTCCAGGATGCTTCCCAGGCCGTCACCAATAGCCCACTGTGCAGCTCTAGTTATTTTATTTTCTTAAAACAGGAACTTGCGGAAAAATGAACAAATTAGTTTGCTTTAGTGAAAATAAGCTTTATCGCGTGAGACTTTAGTTGTTTCAACTGGCAATATTTGTAACATCGAAGTCGAAGTACCACAAGGTCGTCGTCGGTCTTCGATTTTTGATAAACATTGGAGTTATAAAATTATTTTAATAAAATTTTCACTATGTTTTCAGCAGCAAAAGCAATTATATTCTCGCCATGGTAAACTGAACATCTTGATTTACTTTATTAAGTTTCCTCACGATGTTTTTAATTATTAACTTAAATTTAACTATGAATCTTGAGCTTTGTGATGTTTATACTCAATATAACTTGTTCATTATTTACACATCAGTTATGTAAGTAATTGAGATTTAAACAATAGGAAAATAGAAGACTTAATAGACAGTAAAAGGTTCATTTTCCAAGGGTCACCATGTTTACGGTGGTTGTACAGTTGTATGACCAACTTAAAATTTCAACCAACTTCTAAAGTTAATAGAGTTGGAAATGAAATTACTTATTAAGCTATATTGTAAACAACTGCGGTCGACAGAGTCCTGCTATTTTTGCAGGAATAAACAAGTAATACATAAAGAAACATTAGTAGTTCATGAAATGGTAAAACAAATTAAGCAACACCCAACTGTACACAAATAGACTTTAGTTAAATGATATGTGAGGTTTCCAGTTGCAACACAATCCTATATGTCATTTTCTTTGCATAAGAATTCTGTAGTTTTATGTTTTCATAATTATAAATTATTTCACATAGAAAAAATGTTGATAGATTTCAATTAGCACCTATAATTTATTAATCCATCTCTAATGGGGCTTCTATACTCTTGTAATTATTTAAGTAAAAATTTACAACCTATAATTATAATCTTTGAAATATTAATTGTTTGCATTTGGCCTTTAAATATGCTATTTTATAAAATATTTTTTATTTTGGGTTGTTTTGTAGTGTCTTTTGCTATGTGCTAAATTTGATTGCCAGGCTGAGAAATCTTTTTTTATGTACAACAACTCTAGTATTTTACTGTACATTTGGCCATTTTATATGGCAGCTCATTTTGCTGAAATATGATTGCTGATAAAAAGAATTGCCCATTTCTTTCAATGGGCACCTAATCATAGAAAGATTAAAAAAAAAAAAAAGTTAAGTATCGGTGCACACAACCCAAAAGTTTCTGCAGGCTCATGATATTTTTTTAGTACAGAATGCTTTTATAACATTACAAAAATGACAAACATTTAACATATTTATTTATTTCTGACAAAAATATGCATATATACATACACATTAAAATTAAGAAAATCAGAGGAAGATTAATTTAAATAATCCCAAATTAAAATGAAATTGAAGAACTGCACTCATGTTAACATTAAGCATACCATAACCAGTCAAAAGATCAGTCTTGTTGTATTTCAAAGTATTGGTATGTTTAGTGTTAAGTATTTATTATCATGTTAAGAATTAAGTAATATTAATAATTTTGCTCCTGTAATTCTTCACTGCGAAAGTCATATTTAACTTTTTGTGTTAAACTTGGGCAACTGTGTCTCATTCTTATCAATAAATAAAATTACATTAAAGGATTTCTTACCTTAGTCGTTTATTTTCATTGTAAAGCAATAGTAATGTCAATTTTGCTCTTCCCCTAACAGTGGGATCACTAATTTTAGGGCTAAATTGGCAGTTTTCTTTTTGGTCACATCACGTATGCAGCCTCCATCTACCTTTCATTAATTATGCTGTTGTCTGCTTCATATTTTATTTTTCCCCCAGCAAATGTTTTTTTGGAGGGCTTCTATGTTGTCTAACTATGGTTTAAAGTTTTTCCATTTAAAAGAGGATGGCAAAATAAAAAAGATATCACTCTGAGGAACTAAGTGCCGATTTTGATGGTTCAAAAGAGTGAGCTCAGATAGGATATGTCAATTGCTTAGTGTTAGCCTATTAACTAAATTACATAGTCTGACACTAAGATTTACTTTCTCTGAATAAACATAACTTTTTTCCCCAATGGATTTAGTTTTTTTCTTTTATTTTTACTTTCTGGCTTATTTTGTTTCATTTATTTTGAATGCCAAATAACTAAATCCATCAAAAGGAGGTTAATGTTTTTTCAGAGAAAGTATGTTTTTTTGTGTCTGTATCTGTAATTTAATAGTTATCACTCATTAATCTATATACTTTTGTTCTACCTTTCAAACCATTAATATTGGCAATTAGTTTTTGAAAATTTGATATTTAGAACTAAAGTTATTTAAGTTTGTCTTTTTCATTTTGCCTTGACTTGCATATTTTAATATCAAGTTTTTTTTATTAATTTTTCTGTTATTATTTTCAGCGTTATTCAAACCAGGAATATGGCAACCTTAAAGGATAGTAAGTAATATGCATGATTTTGTTCTTACATACCGAGAATGATTTGTCTTCAATTATTTTCTAACCATTCTGGAGTTTCATTCATTTAAAATTTGCTTAGTTAAATTCAAAAGAAAAAGAATAAATTAGGGCAAATTATTTGTGAAATGATAGTTTCTTAAATTTTCTTACGAATAATATTTTTTAATTACATATTTCTTTGCTTTCCTTTATGCTAAATATTAAAAATGCAGCTAATAATTTTATCCATATAATTTTTTGTTTTCCTCCAAATTTTAGAATTTTCCATGGTAATTAGAAAAATGTTTTTAATTACTTTTTGGTACATAAAATATTGAACATTTTCTTATCAAGAGATTTTTTAAGTTATAATTTTAATTTTCTTTCATGCTACTTTTTTTTAATCGTTGGATATTTTCCTAACATTGCATTTGAATCATGTTTTGTTCTTTAATTATTCTTATAGCGAGTAGTTTTTTTCTTTATTTATTGGTTAAAGGGATTTCACAGTGTAGTAAAAGAAGGTTAGGTTTCATGTATGTTATTTTTTAAAGCATACTATTAACCTGCTTTTAACATCAATTATATGCTATTAGGAATTTTATCCAGAGTTTTGAATTATTCTTAGTTAAGATTTTTACCTTTCTTTTTAATTAAAAAAGAAAGGTAAAAGTAAATAGTTTTTTCATGGATTTGTTAATAATTTTTCCATAGATTTGCGTTTGAAGGAAACCTTTGGGAGAGATCATTGAAACCTCTCCCGGCGACCGGGAAAGCCTCTGTGTCAAATGGAGAAAAAGTCAAGTGTGGAAACACAAAAAAATATCAAAGCAAATAAGTAGATTAAAAATGTATTCAAAATATTTGTGGGAGGCTACTATTTAGAGAGCTCTTTATGGCAGTCTCTGAAAGATATCTACACATGTTGCAGTCAGATTGCACTATCAATAATTTATTTTTAGAGTTGAAAGTTAAACTAAAAAAAAAAGTTATTTTAGAAGAAACTAAGCATCTCAAACAAACAAACCTCTTCTCATCTTTTGGAGCTAACTAATTTTTATAATACAAAATTCAATGCTAACTTAAACAAAAAAAAACATAATTCTTTCTTTATTTGGAATATTTCTTAATTGGTAAATTTGTTTTAACACATTATTAAATCAGTAGAGTTAATTTTTATTTTATTCATTGAACCATTCGTCATGATGCCAACACAAGTGGCATTTCCACACCAAGAAAATTAAAATCGTTTGCAAAAGATGTTGTAACATTTTAAAGTGAATGAAAGTAACCCTACCATTAATAACCATTTTGCTGTGGAACAGAGAGGTTTCACTGTAATATTGTTTTTGAGTAATAAATTTCGTTAAAACAATTTTTCAGAATTTTGATTGGTAAATGGGGGGTGATCTGATTTAAATAATTTTTTATTTTATTTACTGTTGCTCAATGATGTGATTTTGTTTCCAGTTCGAATGCGGCTGAAATCAGTAAGCAACATACAGAAGATTACTCAAAGTATGAAGATGGTATCAGCTGCTAAGTATGCTAGAGCTGAACGTGAACTGAGGCAAGCTAAACCCTTTGGTGAAGGCACAAAGTGTAAGACTTATTTTATTCATTTTTTCTAAGTATCGCAAATAACTATTATGTTAAATGACTAAAATTCATCTTAGAGACGTATATTTAAATTTATTATTATTAATGATTTGTGTAGCATTTTTAATAACAAATAATTTATTCTGGTATTTCCCTATTTTGTAGAAAAAATTTCAATTGTAGTTTCATGTTAAGCAAGTGTGAGGGAAATAAACTTTTATTCAATTTAAGAGACAAAAGTGTTTTCTTGTTATGGTATTGATATTATAATTATAATTTCTACTTTGATATAATTTAACATTGTCAGGAACATGATATTAACTTATCATATGCCACATATTCGTACGTTTATAAAAATTTATATATTAATATGCTTTCAGTAAACTATAAATAATTTCTCATACATCCTGGTTTTATGAATCAAGGTAGACAATCATTCTTTCTGACTAGATCATTTTTACAAGAACCAAATTTTGATGTTTGTTATTCAGATGCGTACTTTGTCTATGAATTGCCTGTATTTTTTAGTACAGCAAGAAATCGAAAATCTCTAAAATCCGGACTCTTACGTCCAGTCCGCAAGAAAAAAATTTCTAAAAGAAAAATAGCTTAAAATAAAAATGTAAAAGTGTAAAACTCCAACAATGATGCAGTAGATGAAGAGGTAGGGGTGGGGAGTGAATGAAAGCTCATAGCTGATAAGGAAATTACGGGGGGAAATGACAAAAGTTTGATTTTTAATGTCTCTTATTTATTATTTGAAGTGTATATTTATGTTAAGTTTTAAAAGTTGACGTTGGAGGTCTATGCACGCGTGTTTAAGCGTGAAATCGGCCTGGCGAATTCGAGAGTGCGATAATTCTATCAATTTAAGTAACGTATCTAAAATCCGGAAATTTCGGAAATCTGAACCTTCCAAACCCCCCAGTAGTCCAGATTTTCGAGGTTGCACTGTATAATCAAAAAAAATTTTTTAAAATATAACATTTTATGATTCAGCCTATGAATAGTCTGTATTTTTTAATATATTCTATTTATATTTATTTTTTTGAAAATAGCATTTTATGACTCAGCAGAAGTTAAAGCCGATGAATCTAAACCCGGGACCATGATCATTGCTGTGACATCAGACAGGGGTCTCTGTGGTGCTGTTCACAGCAGTGTGGCTAAAAGGATTCGTGCTATGATTAGTGAAGTGTCTGACTCTTCTGATATGAAAGTTATCTGTATTGGAGACAAGAGTAGAGCTATGTTAAGAAGGTTATTTTTTTTCCTCTTATTTGAAGTGATTAGTCTTATAACAATTACTGAACAATTTGACAATTGTTGTAGAAGGATTTTAATGCATTCCTTGGTTGAACATTAGCAAGGCTTGCCAAAGTGGGTCAACTGAAAAAAAAAAACCCCACATGGAGAAAAAATTCACCTGAAAAAACCCATCGAAAGCAAAGTAATTGAGTAATTGTCATTTGAGGTGCAGAGTTTTAGGGCCCCCAGTGAGGGGACTCGGATTCGAGTCCAAGCAGTGACAGATGCCTGGCTCGAATAGTTTATAAAAGAGCCATGTAAAACATCATAAGTGGATCATAGGTTAGAATCCCCTTTATTGTCGTCCTAACTGTGGAAGGTTTTTGTGATTTTTCTCTCTATGTAGCGTAAATTGTGTTAAGTTAGTTCCATCAAAAAGTCCTCCATGTCCTTCAGCTAGATATTCAGTTAGGCATAATAATTTCCTTTTTTCTATTAATAGAATTGTTACAAGTGAATGGTATAATAAAATCATTTATAAGGGCATATTAGAAGAATTAATGCTGAAAAGTTGAGCTGGAACTTTGTATGAAATTTTGCTTAACTATCAGTGAGTTATGTTGAATTAAATCCTATTTAGGTAAATATGGGCCCTACTTATTTCCAGGCACTATACATCGTTCTGCTTTTTATTTTTATATTTCGCTTTTCTTCTTCTTTTTTTTTGCTGGGCTTAGTTTAATGCTATTTAAATTGTTGCAATAAATCTTTTTATAAAATGTTTTTATTGTACTAAATATGCAAAAGACAATTTATAAATTTTGCATTAAGATGTTTTTATTGTCAATTTATAGGTGCAACAATTATCCAAAATGCTCTCTTTCTCAATGTAAAATATAAATTATTTATTATTAAACAAATGCCAGCCATTGGCTATTAGGGCATTAGTCGTCTAGCTCTCCAGTACTTCTTAACAACACAGTCAAAGTCTCTTGGTGCGGAGCATGTGCCCAATATAATATAAATAAAATGGCTAAAACAATTATCAATGTTTTCAGCCTATTCCTGTTGGCCAGATAATTGTATAGTAGGATTCCATAATTAACAAAATTATCTAGATTTCTTCTGTTGCCTTCATCATAAAATTAGCCAAAAATATATTTTACTTATATATTATTTATTCTTCATTTAGAAGTATTTACTTGCAATATTTATCATCCTTTCTTAATATTCTCTACTATTACTACAATTTGATTTTTATTTATTATTCCAAATTAAAGGCTTGAAACTGCAATTGGTATTAGTATTTTGAAATAATCTCTTAATATTTCTTTATTATGTATTATGTAACATTTTATGAAATACATTGAAAATTGTATGTAGCTTAACTTTCTTGCAATTATTTAACAGTGAATAAGTTATACATTACTTTTATAATCAACTTTATATAGAATGGTTTTCAGTCAGATCTGTGCAATTAAAGTTATAAATACAAAACTGTCATTAGGAATTAACTTTACGCAATATTACTAAACAATCTGACAAAAAACTAGCTTTTTATTTACTTATTATTTTATTTTTAGTGTTTAAAATGTTCTGCGTGTATGTAAAAATTAAAAGAAAAGTCAATTGTTTTGTTCCGATTTAATGAAGATCAGATTATAGAAATCATGTAAGAAAGAAAGTAAACTTTTTAAAAAAAATGAAGGAGCACTTTGTTGTGTTCCGACTTTTATTTTTATTTTCCTGTTTATTATTATCTTATTTATTTATTAATTTTTTATTTATTTATTTTTTTTACATTTCTCTTGCCTGTATTATATTATATATATTGATTTATTCAAACATTTTTGAAAAGATTAGGTTTCAAATTTTTAGTGATTTTTTTTCTTCCAATTTAACATCAGCTGCTTTTCTAATTTCATAAAAACATCATTCCTGGAATCAATTGTCAGAGGAATATTATTTCAATATGATTCTCATTTCTTCAAGCTACATGGCACATCTAATTTACAGAATTTAAATGTTAAATTCTCTTGATCTTATTAAAAACTAAAGTTTCTAGCTTTCCCCTGATTAAGTTGAGGAACTTTTATTTTTCATAATTATTACAATGATTAAAGTTTGTAAATAAATGCTTATAGATTCGATAAATTTTTTTTGTCTATTTTATTAGCTTGACAGCAAATACAGCAATATTGGATGGAAACACTTTAATTTATTTGTAATAAGTTTATTCACAATTCCTAATCATAGCTGAAGTCAAAAACTGTAAAAAATATTTGTTTATTTTTCACTAGGCACTTTGGTCAAAATATCATGGCTGTATATTCTGATTATGGTAAAAAGCCTCCAACGTTTGAAGATGCTACTATGGTTGCTGATTATGTTATCAACTGTGGTTTCACATTTGAGAAGGGATTGATAATATTCAATAGATTCAAGTAAGAAAATTTAGTGAGTCTATGAAATGTTGTAGTTATCTAATGCCCTGACTTCCTCAATTTCCTTATTGTGATAATATTTAACCAATTTTAGTAATCACTCTATAAATATAAAATAGTTTACTTGCCTTACTTAATACTTTCTTATAAAATAATATGCCTTGGTTTTTCTTATTAAGATAATGTTTAACTAATTGAAGTGGAAAACAAAGCAATAGTTTTTTTCCCTTAGATTTTTCCTTATTAAATATTACTTAGTTTCCTTGTCATAATATAGTATTTAACTGATTGAAGAAATCAAACTTATACAGTACTTTAATTTCCCCTTTTTTTTTGTGACTAGTTAGTCTATTCAATTTTCTAACTTTTAAAGTATACATAGCTTATTAAATATTAGGCAAGGTAGGTTGGACCTATGTGCACTTGTGATCAGGCTCAATTATTTTAATACTACTGAATATTTTTATTTATTTTGTTGTGTCCTTTGCTAGCACTACAAATCAATGAAAGATTTGCGTAGCACAGTTAAAATAAGCCTTTTTTATTTCAATAAGTTATTTAATACTGCCAAGTGATTTTTAGAACTCTAAGTGCTTTACCTTCTGAAATTTATTGAATAATAAATTATTTTTCAAGGTTAGATCTTTAATTTAAGCTATTTAAGTTTATATTAAGAAAAATAATTGTGATCTTTTGTGAAACCCTAAACATGGGGTACAGTGGTCTACTTAAAACCAGGGTATCCCGTCATAATCAGTTTACATTTTGAAAAATATATTTTTCAGAATTTAAAATTTCCTGCTTTACTAACTTCATGCTTAATTTGCCTAACATAACTTTTCTCTAAACTTTAAAATATCAATGGAGGCAAAAAAGAATTTGCCATATAAAGTTTTTCCTCCCGGTGTTCTCTTTAAGTTTTTAAAGAAATTATTTTTCATGAAATTTTGCATTGTTTTTCTCAAAATTACAAAACAGGACTCTGACTGGAAATCCTGAATCTAACCTTTGTACTTAAAAGATCTCAATTTTAATCTATCTTGAAATTGCTTGGGTTAGTATAAGATTTATATGGAAATAAATAGTCCTATTTGGTAGTTTTAATCCTAATCTATTAAAATGGGCAATTAGTATTTTTTTAAATTTAAGTGTCACTGCATTGAGAAGATCATTAATGATTCTGAGCAATATAAATATTTTAAAATATTTTTGTTTTTCTGACTATATTTATTTTGATTCTTCATCTTACAGATCAGTAGTTTCTTATCAAACTACCGAAGTTCCAGTGTTCAGCGCTGATGCAATTTCCAATGCTGAGAAGATCAGCATATATGACAGTTTAGATGCTGATGTGATCAAGTCTTATCAAGAATACTCACTGGCATCTATGATATTCTATGCCATGAAAGAGAATGCATGCACTGAGCAAAGCTCTAGGATGACTGCTATGGATGGTGCCAGCAAGAATGCCGGTAATGTCACCATTTCTTTCTTTTTTTTCACTACTACATTTCTTTTACCTTTTTTTAGTTTACTTATTTTTGTAATTTTAAAATTTTTATACATTGTTTTCATAAATATCAGCATTACCTTTTTTTAGGTCATTTATTTTTGTGATTTTAAAATTTTTTATGTATTGTTTCTGTATATATCAGCATTCCTATTAGTCAAGGAAAATCTGGAATTGTAAAATTGTTAAAATATTTTCTTTCAGTAGGAAAAAGTGGTTATAATTTCTTATAACTTTTTGTAAGAGACTTGGTAGTATAGACTGCATTCTCTCCATACATCAGTTTCAAACAGTTGAAACTCTTAAGTTTAAGAAAAAAAAATCAATTAAATATTTAGAAATTTTTTATTTATTTATTTTTACAAGATTCAAAAAGAAAGTCATAATTTTCCTTTACAATAATTTCGAAATATATAATAATATTTATTTTTAAAAAAAACTCATATTTGACTCCACCCATGAAATATTATTTTCTGGCAATGTTTTAGGTACTTTTGAAAAAGGGCATCAAATAGTAACTATTTATGTCCTTCCAAGATATCAAAAGATGTCTGGGTTTTTTTTTTTAGTGAATTTTTAAAGTATTAATATTAATCAAGTGATAATATGTAAGAAAAAAAATGGAATACTTATATTTGACTTTTATTGTTGCTGTTTAGGATGACATTGTATCATTGTTAATATCCAGCATTCCTCCCCCCCCCCCCAAAAAAAAAGAAAAACTTAAACCCAGTTTAATTTAAAGGTTGCCCTATTCACTAAGAGGCTTATGTTTTCAATGCACAACGATACTTTAAACTCATAGTATATGACATGAAAAAATGGGATGTCAAAATGGAAGTGATTTAAAAGTTGTGGGTTTTGTGTCAAAATATAATTATTCCAATTTATATGCTTTCTCACACAAATTAGTATGTCACTTTAAAATCGCCATTTAAAGCGAAAGCAATTTTTATATTTTATGTTATTCATCAATTTGTTATTTAATGTGTGTCATACTTTGGGACATAGTCTTTTTGTGGCGATGTGAGATTGACATCGAATTAAAATTTTGAAGGGGGTAGAGAAAAAGACAGGAAATAACTATATGATTTAAAGCACAAAGTATTTCATTGATTCTTCCTCTTTCTAGGAAGCATATTCTTGAAATGTGAAATTGTTTTCCACGAGAGCTTATTTTCGATAAATAAATATAATTAAATACTGGAAAACAAAGCAAAGACTCTCTTGAATAGGGTTCTGTATGAAATAAATCAAATTCTAGTTGGCAATAGTCAGATATTTTTATGACATGAATTTGAAATCTCCATTTTGCAATTTTGATTGTGCATTCTAATCATAGATAAAGCAGCAATATATTTTACTTTAGTATTTTTGTGTAAGAAAAATCACTTCACTTTAAAAAGAAAGTTGTTAGGGTTCCATTTTTATTTCTCCTTGCTATTTATTTATTAGATTTTCAAAAGTTTACCTATCGTAAAGAATTGAACTTCTGTGCTCTAAAATAACTGAATTTATAAATTCTCTGTTTATTACTGCAAATAAACTCGGGAAGTGATCAAGGGAACATATGCATAACAGACAAAATAAAGCAGCTCCTCAGTGTTGCCCTCTCTCTGTTTGACCCCCCCCCTTTGTAACCCTTACTACTGTACCCAAATTTATGTAAAGTCCTTTTTTGTATCTTCTGAAGTTACCAGCAGATGGCAGCAACGATAGGAAAATAATTTTCCATTAGCATTTGAAGATTACTGAAGTTGGTGTTAAAGTTGGCTGTCGAGAGTCTTATAAAACAGGGGTGATTGTATTCCGGGGTTTTTGGATCTAAAAACTTAACTTAATATTCTTATAGGTTGAAAAGTCTCACCATTTATTTTCACTAATTATGATAAAGAGTATACTAAAATATATTTTTGCTGTTTTGAAAGTACTTGATTAAAAAAATTTCTCGTTTCAGGTGAAATGATTGACAAATTAACAATGACTTTCAACCGTACTCGACAAGCTGTAATCACTAGAGAACTGATTGAAATCATTTCTGGAGCGGCTGCTCTTTAATTTGTATTGTAATTATGAAAACGTGATGAGAAAATTAGATTAAAATTATGTCATATTAAAATGTTCTTGCCATAGAACTCGGACATTTGTACCTGCATTGTTTTTTTCTCATTACAACAATAGCTTGATTCCACACAATTGCCAATTCTCTTTGTTACTTTTTAAAAAAGTGTTAACATTATTTGAAACATAAATAGATTGATCACAAAGAGCAAACTTTTATTATTATGAATTATTTTGTTTTCTAATTGCTGTTAATTTTTTTCTTCTTTCTAAATTTGTTTATAACATTCTCTGATATTTAACATCTTTTATTAAATAAATTGAATTTATATACCATGCATTTGTGAGCATTTTAGGAAATCTTATATGAAATTTGTTCTCTTTCAATAAGCACAAGTTGAAGATATGTAGAAATTTTCTCATAAGCTTTTTTTTCTGGTATCATTTTTATTTTTTAAGTTGCAGTCTCGCAACAGAAATGTTGATGTGCTTCCATTTCTTCAGTTATTTCGTAGTTTTTTTTCTTTAGTTTTAAATAAAATTTTTGAGGTACTTGCAAATGGCATTTCACTCTTTTTCTCTTAGACATTTTAATCATATTAATTCCACTGTGAATTTTTCTGAAATTCAAATGTCCTTTTTTCCCCGTTAGTTTATTGTAGGGAAAACAATGTGTTAAAATGTGTCGTAACGTTCGGATAAGTTGTCATAGCAAATATAATTCACGGTTACCACTCCACAGGGAGAAAAGGGAATTTAAAAATCACCTAAAATAACAGGGAAAATGCTGGGAATTTTTCTTTCATATTTTTGTCTTTTAAAAAATGGTGACTACTCAAAGCGTTATCTATGGGATATTTAACCATGATATTTTAGCTATACTAAACTATTTTATTTACTGTAGCATTATTTAAATATGTTCAGGTGTTTTTCCAGCAATTAAAACTGATAAATATAGTTAGCACAATATAGCTGACACAAGAGCACAGTAATTGTTTCCTCTTAATATATTGTGTATAATATGTACAGGGAATTTTTTTCCTCCAGATTTGAGTGGCAGCCATAGATATAAAGGCAAAAAGATCAATCACTCGACCAAACGGACGTCACAGTGAACGTTGACATCACTGGTCTAGTAACTAGTTTGTACTCTATATCCACGCCCTCTAGTGAACTGCGGTGCTTGTTTATTGCAGCTGTACATAATTTGTTCTTTTTTCATTTGATTCTTATAAGTTGTAATGTTTAATAATAATTGATAACATTCAGTCTCATTGCCAGAAAAATTTGAAATTTGCAAATTTTCTGACACATTTTTTTTTCCAGATTTTTTTAAAGATTTATAATTTGTAAAATTTTAAACTTTAAAAAAAAAAAACTAATATGTTATTAAAATTTAATTCTTTATATCATTCTGAAATTCAAATATTTCAAATAAAATGAAACACAATGTATTTACAAAAAATTAATAAATAAATTAAATAAAGAACATTTTAGTAAACATTCCAAGCTAGTCAAAACATTAAATTTCATATTTAGCACAATAAATTGGAAAATGATAATAATTGCTGAGATATAGTCTCATTATAGCCTGTTAGCGTACAATTAGTTTGCTAGTAAAACGTTTTCTTGGTTTTCATTTGTGTGTAATGGAAATTCTAATTATTTTCATTCAAAAAGTCTTTCATAATATGATTTTACTCCTCTATTTAAATTACAAGGTACTTTGATATATGGGTCGTATTAAAAGTTAAAAATATAAGAAAGTGTTTTACAACATCCACTAAGATGACAAATTGTCTGTCAAGGATGATAAAAAAAATTGATGGTTAAAAAAACAATTCATTGCGATAATGAACATTTAGCTGTAATGCGATTATTGTTCAGCAATCTAAAAGACATTTTCGTGGTTTTCCTTTGCATTTAACGCAACATTTGATTTGTCTAAATTTTAATTTAATTTTAAATAATATATAGGTTACTACAAAAGCTTTTATAAACATGATTTTACTCTGATATTTAAATTGCAAGTTACTTTGATTTCTGAGTCGTGTTAAAAGTTAAAAATATAAGAAAAGTATTTCACAACATCCACTAAGATGACAAATTGTCTGTCAAGAATGATAAAAAAATTAATGGTTAAAAAAATAATTCATTGCGATAATGAACATTTAGCTGTAATCTTATTATTGTTCAGTTATCTGAAAGAATTTTTCGTGGTTTTCCTTTGCATTTAACGCAATATTTGATTACTTTAATTTCAACTTAATCTTGGTTAAAATAAATTATTTTAATAACTTTTATAAACATTGTTTTACGCCGATATTTAAATTGCACGCTACTTTGATTTTTGGAATGAGTTTAAAGTTACAAAAAATATGAAGAGCATCTCGCTAATCACCGAAATAATTGACTGTCTGTCAAAGACGCAAAAAAAAATGATTTATTATATAAAAAAAATTCATTACGATTACTGAGCATTTCGCTGGAACTCTTCAAGCGTCAACAATCTGAATGATATTTTCGTGGTTTCCCTTTACGTGTAACGCAAAATATGATTGTTTTCTTTAAAAAAAAACATTCATAAAGGCAGCAATGTTTAAATATTTACATAAATTATGAGTTATTTTATCTTTATTCCTTGTTAAATCAAAACAAAATGACGAGCATTTTGATTGTGGGCAATTAATTAGCAAGGTAGATAGTCTTACGCAGACATTAAGAAATGAATTGGGAGATTTTGATAGGGATATATATATATATTATAATAATTTGAATAATTATTCGTGCAAAGGCATTAATAAAGATCGGAAATTGAAGCTTAACCACATTTTTGTTGTATCCTTTATCTTATCCCTCTGATACTTTTATTTGTAATTATGTTTTACTGCTATTACAGACAATCCTAGTCTTTAAAAATTATTTAATAGCTCATTAAAAATTTTAAAATAAACGTATCAAAGAGTTATCTGCTGTATTGTTAAAAAATATGTGATTACATGTACGATTAAAGCACATATCTGCCAGCTTTAATCTTCCCATGGGGTGATTTTTCTCAATAGTAATAAAATGAAAATTGAATAAATTTTAATATTAATACCGACTATCCTTCTCTTACTTAAGTAAATTTATATATTTCCATTTTGCCCAGCTTTCAAAAATTAATTTTTTAATGCAGATATAAATAAAAAAAACTTTTGAAGCTTTTTAAAAATAAGCATATCTAAGAGTCATTTGCTGTATTGTATTTAATCTTTCCAGGGATGGTTTTCCTCAGTAATAATAAAATGTAATTTGATTTACAATTCTGGGAAGAAATATATATATTTTTTTAACGGAGTTTAAAAATGCCCTATCATAAGATAATCATATCTATACAGTCGGACCTCTATTTAACAAAGCCGCTAAATCCCAATAGCAAATTCGTTATATGGAAAATTCATTAAGCAAAAAATCACCTTTTCAAATACTTAAACAGCACAAAACTGGGTTTTAAATTTATAAACGCTAGACATAATTAAAATAGCAATTGATACACCTTTATCTTGTAAACTAGTATCTACTATTTATTTTATAAATCATTTGAAATGCAAACAAAAAGGGAAAAGGATTTTATTGCTTTCTCTAAAAATTAAGTGACTGCGAAAATCAATTCAAGAACATTTCCCCCATAAAATGCATTAACAAATTTGAAATAGGGAAAGTCAGGATCTCAAAGAAAAGTTTGTTAAATAAAAAATTCACTTAGCTATTTGGAAGTTATTTTACGAAAAAATTTCCAAAATTTTATTAACTCCTCAAAAAAAAAAAATCGAAAATGTAAGTTTGTTAAATAGTTTGTTTGTTTGTTTGTTTGTTAAAATTTATAAATCTAAGAAATTAAAAGAAATCATTAACTTTTTACCACATTAAATATAAGATAAAATGTTACGTAAAATGCATAAAAGTTTGCAATAGGAAATGAGCAAGGTTGAAAATTATAGTTTTTGAAACACAAAACAGTTAAACTTAGAAGATGTTGCGTGTCATATTGCTTATTGCAACTCTCTTTAAAGTTTGAAAATAAAATCTAAAGGATTATTGTATGACTAGTGCATAAATGATACAGTGAAATTTTAAAATGATAATATTGCTATGGTACAGTGATAATATAGAACGCGAAATCAATAAATCAGAATCTATGAATCTCACCCTATTCAATTTATATTTTTATTATTTGCTGAAAGTTATGTGAAGTCCAGTTGAGATTTTTATAGTTAATACAACATATATTTTTTGTTCATTTTTTCTTTTCAATCTTCATATCACATCAAGTTTTTTATTTGTATGCTTTTTAATTTTTCTTAAATAATTTAAGAAATTGTATTCTGATACAGTTTTGAATAATGTGAGACTTAGGAAATGTGCATTACTCTTCAATTTGTATATTAAATTTTATGTATTTTTAACAATAGTATAATTTCAACTTGATTGTTTCTTGTAAGATGGTTGAGGTTTTGTTCATTCCAAACTAGTTTTGAAAAAAACAACAACAAGAAATCAGTAAAACTCCATGAAATATTGATGAACAACGATTGTGTTCTCAACTCAATCTCAAATTTAATTAAAAAAGAAATCATTTATTAATGTTGATTTCCGTTTGATATGTAAAATATTCAAGTAAATGTTGCAACCACTGAAAATGAATTTAATATCTCTAGCTGAGTTTAAATAAGAAAAACCGCAGATTGGAGGGGGGGAAGTGACTGCAGCCCCGAAAGAGTATTTGGCCCTTCCAAGAATCTCGAAATTTCAGGATGTAACACTGTTTTTTGAAATTGTTTTAAAAATTTAAAGAAATGCATCTGTATTTTAAATGTAAATTTTAGAAAATTGAATGTTGTTGTTTTTTTGATTGAATACACAATTTTACGACGACATGTTAGGTAAGGCTATAATTTCCCAATTTATTAATTTTATAAACACCTACATACCATTTCTACAAAAGTTTTTTTTCTTCTTTTCGAAAGCCAGTAAAAATAGCGTTGCTGCTTTGCATTTTCCTAATTTTCTCCAAATATGGTGTAAATATATTTTACTTCATATTTCACTCTTAATTCAAGTGAATATTTTTACTTAGTATAATAATTTGACTTTTAACTTAATGTAATAATTAGACTAATAGTAATAATTAGACTAAGTAATAATGTAATAATTAGACTAATTTTTATTTATTTATTTGCTTAAAGGTGCTTATTTTCGATTTTTAAAAACCCTTATAGGTGCATTTTTGATTGGGTGTTTTTAAAAGTGCTTAATTTTCCCTTTTCGAAAGTGAGATTTTTTTCTTTACCGTGTCGATTTTTGCCACATATTATCAGGGTGCGTAGCGTTTGTAAAAAGTACTTAAAGGTGCTTTTTTGGGGATTTCGTTTTTAAAAGCTTTTAAAGGTGCTTTTTTCAGCTGGTGTTTTTAAAAAGTGCTTTTTTTTCCACAAATAATTTTTTTTTTCTTCAGTGATATCTGGCGGATCCCCTGCATTTCACGAAAAATGGGGTGTTTGCTACGTAATCATTCACACGGACTTCATGTCGTACCCACGTTATGACTTGCGCATGCGCGCACACTCGAAACTGAAACCCGAGTGCTCCAATTCGGATAGAGTCAGATCCTTATTAAATGTTTTTCTTTTTAATTTATTTTAATTTTATTCTTGTTTATTTTATTTTACTTCTAACACTTTTTTGACGTAGGGGGTAAGGGTACTTTTGTTCAGGGTCAAGTTGAATTCACTCGAAGATGTGGGAAAGTACTGATTGTTTTGATTTAAGTCCGTTTCTTTTTGGGTTTTTTTTTAACGCTAAAACTCTTTATAAGAAGTTTTTGTTTTTCAATAATATCATTGATTGAATATGAATTTTTTGAGTGCTTGAAAATTTTTGTGAAGTGCTTGAAAAGTTTTTAAAAAGTGCTTAGTTTTGATTCAAAGATTTGGCTACGCACCCTGATTATGCAAAAGCGTGTTTTTCACTTTGTTCTATTCAACGTTTTCACAATTCATCAAACCACAATCTATTTCGGCATACTGTCGGTCCATAGTGTATGAAAGCCCTGATCATTTTGCATGTTTGATGAAATACTTGCGAGTTCACATGCGTTTACTGAGCTGAGTTGTGTAAGATTCTAGCACTCTCTGCTGCATTTTGCAAGATATTCTCAATATCAGGCTTCATTTTCCACCCTCTGAAATCGAATCGAAAAATCTCTCGATGTTTTTATGGCAGCTAATATAGAAAAGAGTTCTGTGTCAGAAACTAGTTATTTTATCATGATCATGTTAAGTCTTTAAAAAATTATTTTGCAATTAAAAGAAAAAGACTCTTTTTTTTTATATCTTTTTTTTCGTCAGTCAACTTAGCATAAGTGTCAGTCATATTTGCATAAAGTTAAATTCTTCTAAATGTTAAAATTCCTTTAAAACAGAAAAATACTTAAGTGATACTTTTTAAAAATAAACTATTTCCTTCTTATCAAAAAAATAAATTTGTCGAAAAAAATATATAGATGGGGGAAAAGTGATTTTTTTATATATTACGTAATACAAAAGTTCATTTCAAGACAAATTATCTCTAATGTTCTTAAGTGAAAGTAAAAAATAGATAAATATTTCATTGAGCAACATAAATGCAAATTATTTCTTAATTAAATTGTATTGGGTATAAAATAAAACTATTGCGTTATAGCTCTAAATAAGATGTAACATTCAATTTGCACTCAGTTCAGTCTATTGTTAGCTTTAGGATATTTATATTTAGTGAATTATGAAAGATTTTATGAATATTATATCTTAACACGGTTTTTTAAGCTAAGTTAAAAAAAAAGGAAACAAAGTTAAAAAACGGTTTAAGAAACCCACGTTCGAAAAAAAATGTGGAAATATCTAGTCGCAACTAAAAGAAGAAAATGATGAAAAATAACTTGGAGTGACGATAAAATCGACACGAATAAAGGCCGTCAAAAGTGATGCTTAAATTGCCTAATTAGAAAATCGTTATAATACCAGATTAAAAATACCAAAATTTTCAAAATCCCGTGAAAAAGCGTTGCAATAACTGTTGAAAAAACTAAAAAAAAAAAACAACTTAGATTTGCGATGTCTTTTAGATTTGTTTGCTTCTTATTAACGGCACAAATAAAGTGCACATTTAAATGTGCGATTATGTCGTATTAAAAATATCGGGATTTACAAAACCATGGGGAAATGAGTAACAATAAGTGTTGAAGAAACAATAGAAGAAAATACTTAGAGGAACGTTACAATACTTGGAAAAGCGAGAAAAAAGATCGGGTTTTTAAAAAAAAATACTTTGTGATCCGATAAATAACCTCCTAAAACACGATCGAAAATCGCTTAGATTAACTATAAACTGAACATAAGTAAAGAGCTTTAAAAGTAATGACTAAAATTCAAAATCCACGTATCATAATTTTGTCGAAATAAAAATATGAGATTTTTATTAAAACTTGGGAAATTTTTTGCGAAAACCACCGTAAAAAACGATCGAAAAACTACATTGATTTAGATTTCAAAATTTCCAATATTTTTTATTTTCTAAAAAAAAAAAATATATATATAATTTTTCTTTTTATATTCCGGTGCTGCCACGGTCCGGAAATTGTGCACCCCTAAAATGGTGTATTATTTCTGGATCATGTTCCTCAACACCGCGGGAGTTGCGGTGGTGTTATTTACGCCACTAGCAATGAGAAATATTATTTTGGCATAGGTAAGACTAATATGGCTATAAGAAATGGCATTTAGGCGAAGCTCGGTTAACATGGTTCTTAGTTAAATCACTAATTAGTGGTAGCTACGCCTAACGTGACAGCTGGGCCCTAACGCCGTAACAGGAAGGAATATCAGTTAGCCATGACCATATCCCGTAAGGTATCGCATTTAGACTTTATTACCTATGTGTAATATGACGCTGAGTTTAATAGTTTTTACTCAGTTTGGCGTTAAGAGATTTATCCTTTAGTGCTTATTTCCGAACATTGAATCAACTTCATCGAATGCTATACTAATACCAGACGGCCTAAATTCTACAAATGCAGTCCTCAATCTCTTGGACTCAGCTCTTCCTCTTGTTGTGCAGGTTTAACAGCCTATTATTGTTAACAAACTCTTTCACTATAAGTCAGAGAACATATATATCTCATTAAAAAACAATTAAAATAAGCATTAATAGTCTAGGCCAGTGGTTTCCAACTGGCGACCAGGGGCCGGATCCGGCCAGCGAAGCCTTTTTTTGTGGCCGGCGAACTGAAATATATTAGTGCGGTAGAATTTGTTCTAAAATATATTAGTCATTTTTGTGCGGACAACTTTCGTAAAAAATCTATGCCGAAGAGCCTTTGCATTATGACCACCCTCCATCTATAACAATGGGCTCGCCCAGGAACAATAATCCTCATAGAACAATTCCTGACGTCTGTAAGTTACTTGAACATAGTTGCAGACCAGGTTTACTCATTCATGGCAACAGTTTTTCCTGCGGGGGGTGATGTTTACCAACTGCATAATGCAACGTGTCATAAGGGTCGAATCGTCATGGAACATTCCAGTGACTTTCAAGTCATGTCTTGCCCCCAAATTCACCTGACCTTAACCCAATCGAGCATTTGTGGTCCTACTTGGAAAATCAAATTCGTGCTGCCAACCTACCCCCTCGCAATGTGAGGGAATTGCAGGACCAGTTGGTACCAGATACCTCAGACTACCTATCAGCACCTTGTGGAATCAATGCCATGGTGGGTGCTAGCAGTTTTGAGGGCTAAAGGTGGTCATAATGTAATTGCTCTTCGGTGTATATGGGTTTAAAATACTTTTCTCTTAATAAAAACCTAATTTTTTCGTTCCTGTGAAATTTATCATTCCAACGGTGCAAAAAAAAAAATTATTTCTCAGGTTTTGCATCCAAGAAAATATTTATTCAAATACAAAAATATTACTCTTTATTTCATTTTTTTATTTTATTTTGTGAATATAATTCAGCACGTGCGTATCAGAAATTTTCTCGAAGAAATTCTCCGATTTAACTTTTTGAAACCACTCATTTTGGATGAAAATATTTACACACACATTTGTGAATTTAAAATGCAAATATCTATTTGGTGGTTGCAGCAGACAAACCTCAATTTTGTTATTGAACATTTTGTGTGCTACTGTGTAAGTTTTAATACCAACCTTTTTAAAGTTTTATATCTTAACAATTAGATATCTGTTGCACATTAATTGTTTAATACGTGGGTGCACATTAAAGTTATTGTAGCCCGAATTTTTTTAAAAATCTACTTCTTATTTTAATTTGTAATTCAATACTTTTGTTTTGCACAACTTGGTAAAAATCTGACAGTAATATTTTATGTTTCTTCAAACATAAAAGAATCCTACATAAAATTTTGATAAAGTTGCGGCCCGCCATTTGATTTGTGTTTTTAATTGTTGCTCCCGGCCTCATGAAAGTTGGAAACCCCTGGTCTAGGCGAATCAGCCGTAGTATTTGGCAAATATAGCTTTCTGAAAAATGGGGTTTGAAAATTCGCAAGTTTGCATGATGTATCGTGTGGGTGTCGCCGATTCATCCTCTCCCAACACATTTTGGAGCATTTGCATTTTACAAAAAATTATTCAGAAAATGCGGAAAACAAAATTTTCATTTTTAGGAATTCAGTTAGATTTTTTTTCAGAAATAAAACTTTTAAAAAAATGACTGAAGAAATTTTTGATAATAATGATGGTATAAATATATACAGTGCATAAAACCATGAATAACTTTTATTTAATGATCAGATTTTAACGTACTAGGGCTGAATCTTAGGAGAGTGACCTCAAATATGCTGATTAGTTAGTGCAGACTACCTTTTTTTAAATTACGAAATAAAGTCTCAAAAATGTACTTTCTGTGACTAAACATAACTGTCGGTAAAATTGTTCTTGAGAAATTGAATTTTAAAACAGTCTGAAATTTAAAACTTGATTTTGCGGAAACTATTCAACCGATTTCGTCCAAATTTTGTATTTTCCAAAACAACTTTTTTGAAAATTTGCAATTAAAGATTTTTTTCGATTATTATTAAATTGATCAAAATCATTTTTTACGTGGAACTATCTTGGGAAAAATGAATTCCATAATAATAGTTCAAATATAGTTAATAGCAAAAATAGTTCACTTAAAAAAGTTCACTCTATGCGAAATACGAAAAAAGTTAACATCAAGGGGTCCAAGTTTGGAACCGCTGACTTTTGGACTGAGCAATTTGGACCCTACTTTTCAGATTGCGGCAATCCCCTTTTTTTGAGGGTTATAACATAATACGTCAAAAAAATGTATGTTTATTTTGATATTGTACGTTTTTGTGTCTGAATTCGTAACTTAAAATGTCGCGTGCACTAATTAATTAGCATATCTGAGGTAACCCCTCATTAAGATTGAGTACTAGTAAATGACATTCTGTTCATTAGATCAAAAGTTATTTAGGATGTTTCGTTTATTTTTTTGCGTACTTTAAAATTAATAAACTCATCCCTACTAAATTTATATTTTATTTAATTGCTTCAAGTTCATTATATCTTTGTAGCTATTATTAGCTATAATTTCCAAATCTCTTAGCAAATGCTCTAAATATAATTTTCCTTCAATTGTATAATTTTATTTTATAACCGTCGTTAAACAGCCGACTCAATTATTCGGGTTTGCGACTTCTGATGTCCCTAGCCTTGTAATTTTGAACCCAATCCAGAAGACAAGGGAACTCCTGGTTCAAGTACTGGGGGAAATTTGCCTTCGTGGAGGACTTTTTGATGGAACTAGCCCGCATTTGCTTTAAATGGAGAGGAAAACCTCCCACGGTTAGCCTGACACTAAAGGGAATTTAACCCGTGATCCGTCAGCCACTGGGCAGATTTTTCGTCAGCACCGTGGTCGGTGCGAGCTGGATGCGGAATTCGTATCGACCAATCATTGCTGAGATTCTAACCCGGTTTACCTCATCGGAAGGGGAACTTATCTCCTGAGCAATCTTGGCTCTGATTGCACCGAAACCAGTGTTTTATTTCCCCGATCTTCGAAGTTCTTCCTGCCTTTAAATATTCTACAGAACAAGCTGTAGTAAGCAGCTGTATACTTTCTACACGGAAGTGAAGCAGGTAGAGAGCTTGAAATTGGTGTTTATAGTTTTTATATTGAATACACCACCCACACATTTTTTTATATTTACTTTTGAAAATAACCGTTTAAAATATCGTAACTTAAACGATAGAATTTACTGATTCTTAGTAGTCAACTAAAACGTGCGTGTGTTATCTCTAATGTCTTCAAATATTTTTTTTTATTTTAGAGTCAGACTCTGATCACAAATAAATTATTGGGAAAACGTGTTAAGCGGTAATATTTTAATGAATTTGGGGAAATCAGTTTCAAAATTTACAAAAAACATCAAGAGCCTACTCGCAAACCATCTATTTTTCACAAAAAACACTATAAAAGTACACGGATAAATAAAATAAGTGGTACCTACATTTAATTGCATGTTATTAAACCTAAACATTCGGATGATTTTTAATCTCATTTAAGTTTTTTCTAAGAAGTCACAAGAAACTACACTTCTAATATAAATGGTAGGTCAAAAGCATATCTGCCAGGATTTTGTGTTTAAGAGTTAAAAAAAATGCTTTGTCACTTAAACTCGATATTTTAAAAGAACGACTGTCAAATGAAAGAAGATTTCAATTATTAAAAGATGGTGACGTACGGTTTACTGTGTATTGCTTAGTTAATGGATATTTAACTTTTTCAACTGCAAAGTTCGTCAATAGAGTGCGCTGGCTACGTCAGAAAAATATGAAATACTTTAATAACCACTATTTGTAGCAACAATGTGATGCAATCTGATGAAAAAAATTTACACTTATGCAAATTAAGCAGTTAAAATGTTCTGTTATACTGAAGAAGACATTGTTTAAGAATTTTCCTATTAGCAGAGTAATCTGTTGACAAACTTTGTAACTTAGTGAAAGTGAAATAGTATGTATTTAATTTAGCAGGACTCCAGCATACTATGGATGTTTTCTACACTACGGTGCGCTGCGAAATATTTAATGTATATACTTTTAACCCATGGGAAGGGGCTTTTAACCCATGATCCGTCTATTAGTGAGGCTATTTTACGTCAGCACTGTGGTTTGTGCAAGCTGATTGCGGAATTCGGATCGGCCAGCCATTGCTAGGATTCGAACCGGGTTCATCTAATTGGAAAGCGAACGCTTTATCCCCTGATTCATCACGGCTCATCATTAATATCTTATGAAAGCAGATTTGAACTCAGAAATAATAAAATTTCAGTAATTGAAAACAAAATAGTCTTAATTTTCGCTTGGCAGAATAAGCTGTAGTAAGCAGCTGTATACTTTCTACACGGAAGTGAAGCAGGTAGAGAGCTTGAGATTGGGGTTTATATTTATATTGAATACACCATCCACACATTTCGATCTCTCAGTTTTTCTTTGATTTCTCAAAGCGGACATTTTGGAGTTGTTGAAAAAAAGAACAGCTGGTGAAAAAAAGAAAATAGAAAGCATGAAATAAAAATAATTTATTCTTTGGCATCTGGAACGATAAACACACCATTTTTATGATCGTGTACTTAAAATCTGCACTTTGACAGAACCTCCTCTAGAGTTCGTTTTTGGTGGTATGATATAACCCTGCTTCCTGTGAATCCGCACATGCTTGGCAAGGTGGTCAGAACGTCCAAATCGCTTCCCACACACTGGACACTGGTACGGTTTCACACCCGAATGAGAACGTTTATGGCGGGCCAACTCATCCGATCTACTGAAACGCCACTTACAACCAGGCCACTGGCACACGAAAGGTTTTTCTCCAGTGTGCCGGCGGAGATGTGCCCGAAGGTGAGAGTTCTTAGAATAGACTCTGGCACACCCAGCATAAGGGCACGGAAATATTTTCTCTTCATCTGATACAGTGGCACGTCTCCCACCCCCACCTCGACGCTGTCTGGGTGGTTTTGGTATGACTGGTGTGCCGTAAGTGGGTACGTTTGTAGAGGGCGGCATACCTAATGTAGAGTACCATTCTTGAAGAGCAGGATTCCTGCCTCCTGTCGAATACACTGGTTTATTGTTATTGCATAGCAATCTAGAGTAGTCCTGTTGCCCTCCACACACAGTGGGAGGGAATGTTTGAGGAACAGTGGCGGGTGTTGGATTCTGGATGTCCTCTCCGCAGAGGACAGCGGAAGATAAAGCCTGGAGATCCACGCCCAGTACCACTAGGTCGTCTCTACTGCGTGGATCCGAGAATAGTTTGTCCACGAGGAGGTGGCTAGAATCTTGGACTGGTTCCGTAGTTTCAAGGAATTCTGACCTGGAAAAAGTAAAGTTGATGATATTATTCACATTTCCATGCAAAATGTCTAATTTTGAATCACTTAGAAATGGACAATTTTCATGGGTTAGAAGATAAAGGACAAAATTAGTGACCGCCACCTACATCGGGGCGTGTGAAAATTAATAAAACAAATTTTAATTTGTATAATTGGTTCAAATCTTAAATTTTACTAGTTGAAAACGTTGAATACAATTTTTAAATTTTACATAAACCTATTTGATGAGATCAAAAAAAAGTTTGTTTTTTTTCATTTAAGAATGAACCCTGCAGTGTGCCATATTGAGAAATGTTTAAAAGTTTTACATTAATATAGTTTTTAATGTACTATAAATTTCAATTTTTGAAAAGTGACCACATCTTTTGCAAAAGCCCACAATTGAATATGCTACTTCTGGCCCATAACAAAATTTTCTAATTTTGAATTTCACAGGAAGATTTAAGAATACATAATTAAAGTCAGTGATCGGTAAAACTACACTTTTTGTAGAGTTAGAGCTTGTATACTATTAAAAATGTAGTTAATTACAACTACGTATTTTTTTAAAAAATGTAATGATTACAAACAGCTATTTGGCTACTTTTAGGAAATTGAGTGTGCAGAGGGATTTCCTTTACACATACGCTCAAAATTTAAAACTCTTTCCCCCTGAAGCATCACAACTCCCATTTTAACTTTTAAGTCCTATATATCAAGCGTCTGAAATAAAAAATTTCCTGCATCAACTCTGGCAACAACCAATCATCATTATGATAAACGTTGACCAAGTTTTGCTAGTAATATCAACATATAGCGAAGTGGCCGGGATAGCCTGGTCGGTAGGGCGCTGGGCCCATATCCAAANCTGCTTCTGGCCCATAACAAAATTTTCTAATTTTGAATTTCACCGGAAGATTTAAGAATACATAATTAAAATCAGTGATCGGTAAAACTACACTTTTTGTAGAGTTAGATCTTGTATACTATTAAAAATGTAGTTAATTACAACTACGTATTTTTTTAAAAAAAGGTTAACGATTTCAAATAGCTATTGTAACTATTTGACTACTTTTAGGAGTGTGTTGAGGGATTTCCTTTACACTTACGCTCAAAATTTAAAACTCTTTCCCCCTGAAGCATCACAACTCCCATTTTAACTTTTAAGTCCTATATATCAAGCGTCTGAAATAAAAAATTTCCTGCATCACCTCTGGCAACAACCAATCATCATTATGATAAACGTTGACCAAGTTTTGCTAGTAATATCAACATATCGCAAAGTTAAGTAAAGGTAACATCTATAAAAACTTAATAGAAGCTACCACATGTTGAATGCTGGTAAAGACATTTAAATAACAATTAAGTGCAAAAGTCAATTATAAGGAGTTTTGAAATAAAGTAATTTAAAATTTTTTTTTTTTTTTGACGAAACCTATGCCGAATCAGTACCGTATGATGAAAGGAGACTGAAGATGCGTGTGAAAAGACATATGAAGGAGGCTGTATATGAAATGAAAGGGCTCTAAGCACAATTATAAGCCACATTTTCAAATTAAGTGGAAGAGCTTTTTTTTTGTGGAAAAAAGCTCACGATTTCTACGTGGGCAATAAGCTGCTTCTATGCATTGGGGTTAAGTAAATTTCTGAAAATTTTAAACAACTGAAAATATTACGTAACAGTTCGATATAACACCATTGACACTTTGGTAAAAAAAAATTCTGCTTATCAATAAACTGCAATTTCTTAAGTATGATTGAATCTAAATTTAAAGCTCAGTTTATGTTCTGCTATTACTGATTCTGAGATTTCTCCCAAAAATCTGAGATTTAGCCTTTAAGGACAATGATCACTAAACCGATGATCTCGAGATAGAAGCTCAAGGAGACATTTTCGGTCGATCATGTTAAAAACTAGGATTGACTAACTTGGACTCCTCCATTGAGATGATTAACCAAATGTTTTTTTTTTTTTTTTGGTCGATAGCACATATTAACTTTTCTAGCTCACATGGTAGTAGCACAGAAGCTACATAAGTTTGGCGGTCACTGCTTTAGAAGAAATTTGGTTTATTGACGCAAATCTTTTAATTCAAAAACGAGAAAAAAATAGACTGAAATTAGTTTAAAAAGGTAAAAAAAAAATATATAGTTAATACATGTAAGTATTTTCTCTCCTTTCAAAAATTCATTACTTCCATACTTTAAAAAAAATGTGCACCAAAAATGAACAGCTTGAATAACTTTTGATCCAATGATCGGATTTTCACGCACTCGAATCGGATAAGAAATCGATCGAATTAGTTCTTGAGAAATTGCAATTTTCAAACTAAATTTTTAAAAAATTCGATAGCTCTGAAAGTATTCAATCGATTTCGTTCAAATTGTGTATTTTGCCATTTAAATTCTGAAAATTTTTAGGTTTATATGTAAAATAAAGGAAAAATATTGAAAATAATTTGTTGCATTTTTATTACTTTTATGTGAACAAATTTCATAATTTGGGTGATTTTGTTTCATTTGCTTAGAATTTGTAGCCAACATTTATAACCCGTTGAACAGCCGACCCAATTTTATAGGTTTACGACCACTAATGTTCAACTACGAAGCCTTGTCATTTTGAACCCAATCCAGAAGATAAGGGAACTCCTGCGTCGAGTATTAGGAGAAATCTGCCTTCGTGAGGACTTTTTGATGGAACTAACCCGCATATGTGTTACATGAAGTGGAAGACCACGAAAACCTACCACGGTTAGTCTGACGGCAAGGCGACTCTAACCCATGATCCGTCTACCACTGAGCACGTCAGCACTGTGATCGGTGCTAGCCGCATGTCGAATTCGTATCGTCTGGGATTCGAACCCGGTTCGCCTCATTGGAAGGCGAATGCTCTATCCCCTGAGTCATCGCTGCTCTGTAGCCAATTGTTTAAAACGCTATTAAGAAATGGAGAAAAAATTAACATTATGGAGTCCAAATGTTCGACCGCTCTCCTCGCCAAACTTCTTTTCCACATCGCGACTACCCCCCCCCCCCCCACTCATATCTTGCTGGTCAGGAATCCGAACTCATTGAAAAAAAGGTATGTTTATTCAGAAAAAGTTTATTTCTGTCTCTGATGATTTCGTAATTAAAATATCATCTGCCTAATCAAACCATTAAGAATGAGTCCCTATACGTGAAAATCCGATCATTAGAAAAAACCCTTAAAGTGTTTACTCTTTTTTCCAATTTTTTTTAATTGTTTACTATTGCGAAAAATTATAATAAGTTTTACAGAGAATATAATCAAATCGAATATAATTTGATATTTAATAAATAGGACACGTGTAAGAGGAAGCGAAGGGGGACGACGTCTATGTAAAACGAGAATAATCGTGCACGATAAACATGCACACGATACTCTCATAATCAATGGAGGTCGAGCAGCTTGGTAAATAAAATGTCCGACATGCGAACAGAGTTCGTGACAATGTATAGACACACTTTTTTTTACCTGTCATTTGCCACTAAAAGGACAGTTGACAATACCTTAAATTTCTAGAGATGTCACTTTCCGTTTGTGGTAAAATTGTTGAGGAGTAATCATTGTTTGGAGTAATATCAATATGGACAATATAATAATTTTATTGTTAGCATTAATGACTCAAAAAGACAACTTAAGTGGTCTAATTCGGTGATTACAAAAATCGTTATTTCCTCTAGTTTACTAAAAAAAAGCTAGGGTTTACTCAAAAAAAAATATTTAAAAATTGAAAAGTATAAAAATTGTTTAAAATTGAAAACATAAAAAGGTAATTCAATTTCACTTTACAATTTTAAATAAAGCAAGTTTTGTAATAAAAATTAAAAAAAAAAGGAAAAATTGTCGGATAATAGATAGTTCACATTGCTAACGTTCACATTGTTTTAATTAACGTTTCCATAAAATTAACTTCTTTAAACTTTTCATTAAATTACTGATTTCATAATTTTTATAAAAAATTTCAAAGTTTCTGTATCTGTTTAATTGTCACATTTTTTTAAATTTCAAAGAAATGCCTATTTTCGAAGCAATATTTAGTATAAACATGAAATAAATTCGGCATTTAATTCATTATAAAGAACATAGACTACATTATTCGAATACTAAAAGCATACATAATGATATTTATGTATTTAAAAAACGGAACATTTTTTAAATTAAAAAAAAAATTGTACTACCATTAATTTAATTGAAATTTAACTTAAACTAAATTTTGTATGCTATTATTTTATAATGAATATACCCACTTTATTTTAAAGACGAAAGAGGACACGTGCAAAATGCCAAATAAGCAAAACTTGTGAAAAATATTTTTACAATAATATATTAAATAAATTATGAAAAAATAAGCATACGTAAAAAATTCCTTAAGAATTTTTCAAAAAACTTGTTACTTCCTATTTCTCAAACTCTTATATTTTGCATGACATGCATTTTGAATAAATGTTTCTGATATGGTTCTTAATTTATGATTTTTAATATATAATTAAAATAGTTTTTAATATATAATTTTTTTACAATTTTAGAATTCTAATTTTACTGATATGGTCTATAATTTATAATTATCAATAGATAATTTTCAATAAACAATTTTCAAAATATAGTTTTCAATAAACTATTTTCAATAAACAGTTTTCAATAAAGAGTTTTTAATAAGCAGTTTTTAATAAGCAGTTTTTAATAAACAGTTTATAGCATAGTTTTAGAATTCTAATAAAATTTGCACAGTTTTATTCTATATTTAAAATTATTTTTCAGCAACAAAAAGTTACTTTTATTAAGAAAAAAAAAGCTAACTTAACTTGATTAATAACACTTGTTCTGCATAGTACTGCAGGAGAGAAAAAATTACAATTACAATAAAAAATTATAATTTTACTATGTAAAATTATGCGTAACGAAATGCTTGAGTTCTATAGAACGACCAAGCTATCTGCAATAATAATTTCATATTTTGTGGGTCTATTTTAGGCATTTTTTAGAGTGCCAGGTTAACGTATATAAAAACATATGTATACTATTTTACATGCATGTCAAAAGTTCAACAGTTGTTGTGTTTACGTGTTAAGACAGTCCTATATAAATACATAGAGATCCAATTAAAAGAAACAAACTATTTTGCATTAAGTCAATTCTTTATTAAAAGTAGTTGTATTTAAAGTAAAAATAAACATTTACGGAAATTTTGTGCTTATTTTAGTGTATGGAAAATCCCTTATAAGTTGTGTGGCGTCAATCGGGGGGGGGGTTACAATACTATAGACATATATCTTCCTGAAATAAAAATTACTTACTGTACTATCAAAGATGTTTTCTGCATCAAAATTTACTTTAAATTGTATGTCTGAAGTCGAAGAAAGTAGTAGTATACATTTTTGAAAAACGGAAGTAATTGTTTCCGTCTCTACCGAATCTTAAGAACAAAAGTCCGGAAGGAAACCCAACTCATTAGGGGGGAATTATTAGCGTCGTAGGATATAGTAACCGAAATTTTATCAGCACAGTTTTCGAAACTGCATCTCAATAGCTTCCACCGGAAAAGCTATTTGCAATTTAATATCACTGAAAGAATTTTCTGCTGAATTACTTAATACCAGTTTAAATGGTGATATATAGGCTATCACTTTTGTAACTACTGGGTCTCGTTCAAGGGCCCCGGCAGAATAATATAAAAGGGGGTGCAGCCCTCTAACAAACTGCCCCCCCCCCCAAAAAAAAAAGAAAAAGAATTTTTTATTTTCAAATATTCAGTCATTAAATTTTGTTTTGTTTTTGCATATACTTTCATCTGTTAATTTTCCTCAAGATACATTTCTTCATTGTTAATAAGATATTTAAAAAAAAGTACGAATTTCTTGTACTTGCAAATTTTGCCACGAGAAACTGCATTGATGGCATAGCTACTGACTTTGAAACACAAATAACCGCAAATAACAGTAGTTTCGTATACTAACGTGTTTGTGCACGCTTAACATTGGTATTTATTGTGTTGATGAAATTTTACAGTTGTGAGAAGTCAGTTTGTGTTATACACCTTTCTTAAACAAAATAACTGATAACAAAATATAATATTATTTATATTCTATTAAATGAAATTTAAAAATATAGCTTAGATATCTCCCAAATTTGTGCATGCTCAGTGTGCATAAGAAAAGAATCAAAGATATGACTCAGAATTCACTGAAAAAGTTAAACAGATTTGGACAGCGAACAAGACGATTACAATTTTTGTTTGATTAAACAAATTTTTTATTGTTCTGTATCAATAATTACTTAATTATTTGTTTTTGAATAAAAATATTTTTAATAAGAAATTTTTATAACAAAATTGTTTTTCTGTATCTCTTTAATTGTTTAAAAAAAGAAAGAAAAAAAGCCAGAGGGGGGCAAGTGCACCCTCTTGCACCCCGCTGCTGACGCCCTTGGTCTCGTTTATAATGTGTTGTCACTTTGTCACCGCATGTGAAGCATAGGGAACTTTCCTGAACTTAGTTAAAAGCATAGCGGATTCTCTATTTCTGCTTGTTTTTATTCATTTTCAGCAACAAGCATCCATTACACTAAAAAAGCATTTATAACTATACAAAATGTGGCTCTTTTACTTTGAATCTAACTGTTCGACATAAAAAGATTATTGATGATTAAGATTATTGATGATAAAATGTCATTCCTTTTGTTTTAAATATAAAGTTTTTTATTCTTCCGCAATTCTCTTTGTTGCCTTTATCTAAGAAGTAGAGAATCCGCCGAAAGAAGGGGAATCATTTAGGGATTCGCTGCGGAATAAAAATTGAGAACTTTGGTTCGAATATATCTTTTCCGCATCCATAGAAACATCGCATTTATAAACTAATGAGTCTCACTTTAATATGTAGTCTCTTCGAATTAAAATAAAAGGATTCTTCATATTTCAGTGCCTTGAGAAGGATAATCAGTAATAATAAATTTAAACAAAAGTTGTTTTTAATATTAGTTACTATTTAAACATTTAAATCGCAGACGTAGAATAAACCAAACATATGTTTTCTTGGAAAAGTGTATTGTTTCCACACAAATGTCACCATCACAAACAGTTCGTATATTTTAAAGATCCGTGAGAATTCTGCATTTCCTATGAAAAATAGTGCTTAAAATTTTACTCATCAATGTTCTAAAAATAATGTAGTGACCCAAAATGACCTGAAAGCCTAGTACCTAACAAATTTGAGTATAGGAGTTTAATGGTACAAGAATTGGACGTTAACTGCGCCATTATAACGCATTCAACTGCAACGAAATAAAACGATATTTTGAATTAAGCGTAATGCTAAAATTGATGAAATGAAAGATCAGAGAGATCTCTAGCTAAATTTACTATGAAAACGATGTTATGTCAAGTTCGGTAGATTTTAAAAAGTACCATAAAGCTTCGTTTATTCGCAGTTGAAGTGTTGCTTCATTCGTTATTATACATTTCCTTTACATTTTTTAAAGATTTTTTGTTAACTGAATTTTCTTATTAATGGCGAATGGACTTTCCAGATTTCATTTTTCACATTAAATATTTTAGAAATCACAGTCTGTTTGCATATTCTAAGCTGATAATGAACTTTTTATAATGCCGTGATTCCTCCAGGAGAATCTAGATTTACTAGGTGAGCAAAAATTGAGTTCGTAAAAATTGTTGAATAAAGTGATGATTACCTGTCGTCAACCGGTAGAGAGAAGAGGCTGTCAACTGATGAGCAGGAAAGACAAAAAGAACAAAGTGAAAAGCTGTCATCGCATTCACAGTGGGGACTCCAACCTGGTGGGTTCTCATGAAGGTATGCGTCTAGCTCATCTATGTTGGTGTCGTCCACCCAAGGAAGTGAACTCTCACTGTCGTCGTCTTCAGAGCCGGTCAACTTAGTGGACGCGAACAGACCGCTACAGAGGAAGTCCATGCCTGATAGGTCGCTCTTCCAAGCAGGCATCCCGCTGCTTGGAATAAAAGCAGTTCTGAAGAAATCTGAAATGAATTAAGAGTCAATTAGTAACACACTTCCACTATAGACTTATTCAGATTTTATGATGAGGCATAAAATTTTATTCTTTTTTTTGTTCTTGTAAGCAATGGATGACGTGTGAAGGGTGGTGATACGTTTATGCTAATGGAACAAAATGTTCCATTACTATAAATGTATAGGTATTTTAACCAATTCAATAAAGGTATAGTACCCCCCCCCCCAANTGTACAATGTGCAAAAAAAAAATAAACGGACCACCCTTAATAACTTAAGATCTAATCCTCGGATCTTCGCGTTCTAGGACTCAATCTTAACAGTTCGAGAGGATGATCTCAAATATGCTAATCAATAAGTGCAGACTATGTTTTAAGTTACGAAATTAGACACAAAAATGTATTTTCTCTGAATAAAATTTTTTTTTTTGACGGATTCCGATTTCTGACCCCCAAAATATGGGGGGGTAGCTGCAATCTGGGAAATATAGTACCAACAGTTTGGTCAGGAGAGGAGCCCAAAATTTGGACCTCTTAATGTTAATTTTTTGCGCATTTCGCTACAATTATAAAATTTTTTTGCACGCAATTATAAAACTAGTTTGTCCAAAGATGCGAAAAATAAATTTCAGTAATTATTATTTAATAAGTCAAAAAAATTTTAATTGTAAGGTATACAATTTTAAAGAATATAATTTTGCATGGAAAAATACAAAATTCCAGCAAATTCAGCCGAATAGAATGTATTAGGCCGATTTTGCTCAAATTTTATTTACAGCCATGTAAAATTATATTCTTAAAAACGATGCCAAAAATTGCATATCTTACAATCCAAATTTTTTTCGACCATTATTAAATAAAATAATAGATATTTTATAAAGGCTATTTTTGCATGGAAATATCTTTTCCTAAATGAATTTTATAATTGTGTGAAAATATTTTTCTATTCTATTAAGTTCTCGAAACATAACGAAATACGCAAAAAGTAAAATTAACATTAAGGGATCCAAAGTTTAGATCCCTTAAAGTTAATTTTACTTTTAATAGTTAATTTTAAGTTAATGTTAATTTTACTTTTAAATTACGCATTCCTGATTGAAGTATGGAGAATACGAATCAGTCCAGAAAAGTGTGTTTATTCAGAGAAAGTACGTTTTTGTGTTTCATTTCGTAACTTAAAATATCTTTTGTCCAATAGCCTATTTGAGGTCAACCTTCGAGCCATTAAGATTGAGTCTTAGAACGTGAAAATTCGATCATTAGATCAAAAGTTATTCAAGGTGCTCCACTGTTTTTTGCACACTGTACATTGATTTGAAGCAGAACCTTAAGATAAAATTCACAAAATAAATATTAAACACTAATTTTTCTTCGAATGATTGGATTTTAATATATTAAGATGCACTTAGTGTCCTTAGATATGTAAATGTATTTTAAGCTCTGATACAAAACGTGCTTTATCTGAAGAATAAAGCTTTCCGACGGGATTTGGATAATAAATTTGGAATAGGGAATATAAACTAATCTGGAACCCAATAGTTTCGACACATTTATAAATTATTTAGACTTCTAAATTAAACAATTACAAATGTTTTACGTGGACTTGCCTTTGGGAAAGAGAATTTTATAACTGAGTACGAAAAGTTACAGATTCGTTTAAAATTATTCCTATGGCGAAATCAGGGCTAAAGAGAATAGAAGGGCTGGTTCACTCCTTTGAAGTATCTCTCGCCGCGCCGATCCTCCGACGTCACTCTAGTGACGTCACTTAGGCGCAAAGCTAGCACTTTTACTTCAAGAACGGAGCGTTTGGCCTTACAAGCTCTAAACGATATTGGATCATTTCTTTTTGCGAGATATTCTATGACATTTGTNAAAAAAGAAGTTAAATATTCAATTTTTCGGGATCGGAGTCATCAGCAGTGAACAGGGGGCTTAAACCCCTAGACCAGGAATGGCGAACCAATGGCATGCGTGCCATTTATGTCACGTGACACAATATTTTGGGCACGCCACCGATCACAATTGTTATTGCACTACGAAGCATATGCAACAATTAAATTAAAATTCACATAAAACAAACAAAATAATAAACAATTATTAATAAAGAAATTAACAATTAATGCTAAAAAAACAATTAATAACCATAAAAATCTAATTATAAATAACTAGCAAAAGAAAAAAAAATTAACAGTCCTACTTAAACTAACTTGTTACGACCTAATATAAGTTGTTTGTCATCTAATCTGCAGCAACAGAAGTCACGCTGATGATGAATTACGCGTATAACTGAGACATTGCAAAATGTTTTTTTTTTTTAATGTGAATAGAGAGTTTTGAGTTGATAGTATTTAGTATTATTATTTTCCCAATAATCACGAAGTCAAAATCATTTGACGGTACGCCTATGACCTCATTAAACAATTTTCTAGAAAAAATGGCACGTTGGTGTATAAAGGTTCGCCACCCCTGCCCTAGACTATATATAAATTAGATTCCCTAATTTCTTCTTACGAAAAACTTTCATAAAATTTTGAACTTTTTATAATCTCAATAATTCAGCCGTCTTCAATGTACTCTATCTGAATTAGAGAGTCAAACTAAAAAAGTTATACAGGAGATTGATTTCGGTCTCTCACGTAAGCATCCCGCGTGCTCTCGTATGTCAATTATGCTCTAAGTCTGTAGAGAACTAAAGGTTGTTTTGTGGGATGCGTGAGCTCAGATCTTCGTACGTGTATGTAAGACCAGATCATACTCACGTACAATGGACCACACACATACCATAAACAAACTTTGTTCCTTACAACTTTGCGCATAATTTTATTAAAACTTAATATGAAAAATAACCTAATTTTTTCATAATAAATGAAAAAATTATAATAATAAAATTATAACTGTCATACCAGCAGCTTGTCACCAGTTCATTATTAAACATCTTTTATAATTTTCATTAGCTATTATCTACATGTTAAAATAACAAACTCAGCAACCTTTCGTGTAGTAACTTACTAAACAGGAACTTCATATTAAAATAACATAAGAATAAAATAATTCATTCACAAAACAGCTTACTGCGAAACCGCTCTTCCGGATGTAAACTTACGCAATCAGACTTTCTCTCTTAACCAAATTGTTTTAACTTCGAGTGATAAGCAGTCAACTTCCACGCACCATAAAATTTCGATTTGAAACCTTTTTACTGTCACATTATGAAACAATTATTATATACATTTTTTTCTCTTCCCCTTATCCAAGAACTTTTAACTTTGTGCCAGAAGCCTCGCAGTAATTTTCAGAAATGAATCATTGTAGTTCAAACTTTGACGAGCAATAACGCAGAATAAGAATTACATTATATATGTACGCTCTGTTGTAACTTTTAGAAATTAGAAATTGGTGGGAAAAGTTTTTCCCTTTTACTATTCGATAGTAGAACAAGTACCCCAAGTGATACTATATTATGAATCCAAATTTTATATTTTTCAGCTAGATTAAGACAGGCAAGAAATCGCTATTGAACTTGCAAGCAGATTACTTTTCTTAGATATGTAGATTTTTTTATTTTAATTTATAATCGTCGTTGAACAGCCGACCCAATTTTCGGGTTTACGACTACTAATGTTCAACTCCGTAGCCTTGTCATTTTGAACCCAATCCGGAAGACAAGGCTGGCTCAAATATTGGGAGAAATTTGCCTTCGTGGAGGATTTTTTGCTGGAACTAACCAGAGTTTGCGTTACATGGAGAGGAAAACCATGAAAATCTCCCTCTGTTAGCTTCGCGGCAAGGGGACTCTAATCCATGATCCATCTACCACTGAGGATATTTTACGTCAGACTGCTGCCGGGACAAGCCGGACGCGGAATTCGTATCGACCAACCATCGCTGGGATTCGAACCCAGTTCACCTCATTGGAAGGTGAACGCTCTATCCCCTTAGTCATCACGGCGTTTAAAATAGTATAATCAATGTACGTAGAATTCAATGTACTTAGCAATTACAAAATAATAATAAGAATAAAATAGTATACCAGAAGAATTTTTCTATTGCAGACAAAGGTATTTTAAAAATTAAAATTAGGTTTTGATAACATTTTATAATTTATTTTTTTAAAAAAGTGACTTTAATTCTGATTTAGACTTGCATTTATAACATTATACGGCACATTTTTAATTAAACTAAACCGAAGTTCAGAGTTAGGTTCAAATTCACCATAGTGGGGGGTCCATCTGACTGCTTGCAAATTTAATTGCGATATTTGTCATAGATCTGTGATAGTGAATCTGTAATAGTAATCTGTTATACTGATAGACGTAGCTTTCCTCTTTCAGAAGCTAAATTCTTACTAGAAATCAGTCAGAAAAAAAACCCGGAAAGAAATTAAAAAGAATAAAAAGAAACGTAAAGTTCAGGCAAAATTTGTATTTAAATTAGGATTTATTGTATTAATTTGGAAAGAAATCAGAATCTCCTTTTGAAATTTGATTTTTGAACTCAAATATGTTATTTTTTAAATAAAGTGGAAGCTAAAAGCTAAATATTTTGTTTGCTTTAAACATATAGTGACAGAAAATGATGTAAGCACACTCTCGAATCGTATATTAAAATTAATAAGTCTATATAATTACGGCAAATATATTTAGAACGTACCTGTTGAAAATAAAGATTGAAAATAATAAGTGAGAAAATTCTAATGTTTCTGAAATAATTATCGCCATTTGTTGATTTCCAAAATTTATATTTCCATTACTGGCATTAAAAAAGTTAAAACATCCGTTCAACTTATATGCTTTCATTCAATTCTAGAAAATGGCAGTAAATTTTCTTATTTTAGTTTTTACCAGCTAAATTCGATTAATTGCCCTTTACTTCAGAAAATTAAATATTTTTTGTAATAATTTTAGCCTGTACATATTTGTATCCAAATGTTTTGACAGTGAAATGTGGCAGTAAAGTTGTTCATCGCTAACTTTTATTAGTAAGTATAGGAAAAATGTACCTATTTAAATATAAAAATGCATTTATATTTTTGATCATTGCTAGTATTTTTCCGAAACCGTATCTGGTAGCTCGTTAATGTAGCTTTGAAGTGACGTAATTAAATAAAGATTCTCGAAGCTCGTCTTTTTTAAAATAGTGTCTAATTATGTAAAATTTTAAATTCGTTCACGTAAAATGTTAAGAAAAGTAATGATTTAATAATGACACGAAAAATTATAAATTTAACATTTTTTAAACAATAAAATGACACATGATAATTTATTACTGCTTTTTTTTTAACTTTTAACAAGTTGAAAACTAAAAAAAAGTTGATGTTATTTGATGATATTGAAATAAATTTGGATGTTTAAAATTTTATTGAATCTAGGAGGGTTCAAGTTATGTTCTTAAAGTTATTAAAATTTAAAAAGGTTAAATTCAATATAGAATATATTTTGACGAGATTTAATAAATTTAAATTTTATTTTTAAAATTTGTTTCATGGACGTGCAAAAGGCAGATTTTACATACAAATGTTTCGTAAAAATTCTCACTTAAAACTCACCCTTGAAATGTTTCAACAGATGTGGAAAATAATCCAAGTTCATAATTTGGTAAAATTATAAAGGCAAAGCCGATCACATATAAATCATTTGTTAAGAAAAAGACAAAATTTAGTTTACTTTATTACCATATTTAGTATTTTTTTTTAAATCCTGATGCAAAGTAACAATTTTGAACCTGTGTCAGCTCGCATTTAACAAATCATAAAAACTAAATTTAAAACCTTACTATAAAAAGTAGTATAAAACATACAAATAAACTCTATAGAGGAAAAAAAAAATGTTGAAAAAGTGTATTGACCTATTGCCATGTACTATACAAAACAAACTTACATTTAAATACTAAACAAAAGCGTCAACTTCATCTCGATTCTTGTCAGTTCGCAATGTTTATTTACAATAAAGCCCATAAAAGCTGGAATTGTTAAAAGCAGGAACGATCTGCAAAAAATAAAAATCCATACCTTAGATACATGTAACTTAATATGAAAAAAAAGTATATCTAATCAGTTTTTACATGAATATAGAAACAATAGATTCTTTAACTATAGTAAATGCACTTCACCGGCATTGTGTTAAAGAGCCTTATCGGAACATAACACATGATAACAGGTACTCGGGCATCAATGTCGTTCTAACAATAAGTGATTTATTGGTTATCTAATGAGACTCAGTGGGGACAGATAGACGATTCTTACATATCTGCTCTAATAAAAATATTTCATTAGACACTCAAAAGAATAATTCGGAAGAACAATCGGTATTGTTAATCTAGGGACTGTGGCTAACCAAATTCCATGCCTACTTTCATTCGACCAGAGTGCGTTTCGATAGTTTGCTAATCTGATTAAATTAACTGATAATGTTCGGCGATTGCGATAGTTTGAAGTAAAATATTTTGGCCATTATGGGTCTAGAGTAGCGGTTCCTAATTTCTTTTCGGTTATGGAACCCTGTAAGGATTGACCTTTCCGTGGAACCCCCCCCCCCTCAAGTTCAGAATTTATTAAACGATGAAGCCCGGCTGATTATTCTGAAAATATTTTTTGGGTAGAATGAAATTCTCATCTTTTTTATCAATAATAGTTTTAAGATCAAATTTTTAGTTGTAAAACCGTTGAATTTGCAGGAATTTATTTTATTTCGAATTGAAAAGTTAAATGGGAAATTTTAGTCAGGGCCCGAGCTAAGGATTTCATATTATTAGCCTGTAGATTACCTAAATATAAAAAGTATTCGCCAATTTTCAAGAGCCTTCGCCAAATGCCAAATCTTAAAAAAATTTTATTATTAATTTTTCCCCGTAGAAAACTATTGTTTCAGGTTTACATATCTGTACCCAATTCTAATGGGTTATGCGGAGCATCTACCGAAAATTACTGTAATTTAATAAAAAAAAAATACTGAATTGTTTAGAAACATTCATTCCGACGTAATTTTGAGGATTTAGTTAAATATTTTTCTTTCCAGTGGAAAAAAATCATTCGACAATACTTTCGCCAAATTTAGAATTTTATTGCATTTGGCGAGTTGGTGAATGCATAGCGCGAGGCCTGCTATTGCACCTTACTATATTATATAATTACTAATATTTATATAATTTATATATTTTTTAAATTTATAAGGAAAAAAAAATTTCCTTCAAAAAAAAATTTTTTTTTTTTGTTTGGACATTTATTATCATTTCTTTAAAAATAAATGAAATATTAAATGCATTCTTGATTAAATTGCGGGTTTCAAAACTCATTAATGATTTACAAAGGAAAAAAATGGAAAGCTCACGGAACCCACCTATTGCTTCCCCAGAACCTTGGGTTCCATGGAACACTTTTTGGGAAGAGCTGGTGAAGTGGAATTTAATGCAGTTCAGAAACGATTTAAAACCAAATGAACATTCGATTCTCTTAAATAATTTAGTCAGAAATAAATTGATTCGATGAAGGATTCGATGACATAATAGCAGACAATGCGATAAACGTTTTAATGTAGAATGCAACGAAATCAATAATACAAAGTAAGACTGACGCAAAAACACAATTAAATTTTTTTCCCCAAGCACATTGAAAGAAGATAATTAAACTAGCATTGTCGCCGGATATAGCTTTAAAGGAGATGGGTGCTCCAGTGAGTTAAAGTTGGTTTAAATTTTGATTGACAATAAATTTGGTGATAAAAATGACAATCCAATAACTCAAACATGTAGCGGTCGAAAAGTGATTGAAACTTACACTATTACTAGTTTCCAGAAGATATGAGTGCTCAAGAACAGAAGATATGAAAAGATGTGCTCCAGAAGATATCAGTGCCCAATTTTTTTAACATTATATGATCTAGTCGAGGTGGCTCAGGGGATAGAGAGTGCGCTTTTAATTAGATGAACCGGGTTCGAATCCCAGTGATGGCTGGTCGATACGAATTCCGCATCCGGTTCACACTAACCACAGTGCTGACGTAAAATATCCTCAGCTGTAGACGGATCATGGGTTAGAGTCCCCTTGCCGTCAGGCTAACCGTAAGAGGTCTTCCTAGTTTTCCTCTCCATGTAAAGCAAATGCGGGTTAGTTCCATCAAGAAGTCCTTCACGAAAGCAAAAAATTCCCATAATACTTGATCCAGAAGTTCCCTTGTCTTCTGGACTGGCAAGGCTACGGAGTTGAGCATTAGTAGTCTCAAACCCAAAATTGGGTCGGTTGTTTAATGACTGTTGTAAAATAAATAATAAAAAAAACTTATAAGTTCTTGAATTCTTTAACCTTCCTGGAACCTTACCTTTGTTGTGTGGACCACCAACTTTGTCAATTAAGCTCATTAGCAATTTAAAGACTAATTATTTTAAAAATGCGATGAATGGAGTTTTTATTCATCATTTCTCCAGTGGCAGATAAGGCTCTCAGTCCACTGTTTCCTGCAACCACTCTTGCATCCTACAAGCCTCTCTCTCCAACATCCTGCCCCTCGTTAGTTTGGGTCGTTCTACCTGTTTTCCTCAGATCAGATGCCCAGTTGTGAGAGACAGAATTCTATATTTATTCACTTTTAATATAGGGTCCGTAAAGCGCCACTTTCGAATTTCTTTACGTCTAGGTTTTATTTTTGTTTTCTGTAATATCATTTCATTGATAATGGTGCTAGTCTCAAATATATTCATAATGACTCTCAAATATGGAAAAACATTTCATTTTTTTAAAAATTGATGTTGCAGTTAGCTTTCATGTTTCTAGATCTAGAGCATAGTTTGTTTAAATTTTTTAAGCAGTAGCGGACTTTTATAACTCTATTTTAAACCTCATAACATCATTTCCAATTTGGGTATTTTTAGTTGCAGACATAAAAAATCCTCAGCATATTCATGGGATACATTTTTAAGATCTATATCATTATCATTTCAATGTAAATTCGAATGCATGGCTTAAAATTAAGTTTAAAGTCAACTAGTTTAAATACCCGTAAATCGGTCTAGTTCAGTATGTGTTTCTGATGAATGTATAAGCCAAGTGCCGTGGTGGCTCAGAAGGTAGAGCATTCGCTTTCTAATGAGGTGAACTGGGTTCGAATCCCAGCGATGGTGGGTCGATACGAATTCTGCACTCAGCTTGCTCAGACTACAGAACAGACGTAAAATAATCTCAGTGACAGACTGATCATGGGTTAGAGTCCCCTTGCCGTCAGGCTAACAGTGGGAGGGTTTAGTGATTTTCCTCTCAATGTAACGCAAATGTCCTCCACGAAGGCAAATTTCTCCCAATACTTGATACAGGAGTTCCCTTGTTTTCTGAATTGGGATGAAAATGACAAGGCTACGGAGTTGAACATTAGTAGTCGTAAACCCAAAACTCGGGTCGGCTGTTCAACAACGGTTATAAAAAAAAAGTGTATAAGCCAGTGGAGTGCGCAGACTCACGTCTGCCCCCAGCAAAAATTATAAATGCGCCCCATCTGAGACTTAAAATAATTTTTTTAAAATTTTAATAAGAAACTCGGGCGCTGAAGAAACAATCGAGAATTTTAAATTATTCATTTGATTTTACATTTATACATTTTAATTAAAATTGCTACAATATTGATTGATAAAGAATTAAATTGCGATGAAAAGGTAAAATTTAGAAGAAAAAAAACTAAATTGGAACTCTGCATACACTTACTGACTAACTACATTGAAATGAAATTTGTCTTAATACGACGAAATAATTCATTATCTTACAATGCTTTAAAAGTTTAAAGATTTTTATTTTTAAAGCAGATAAAAAAAATATTTCCAAAAATATAAAAATCTTTGCATTGAAATTCATATAGTAGGTTGTACAACCTTTTTGAATGAAGGGCTACGTGCCCAATAAGTATCTAAATATGTTGACGGCAGGTGGTTTAAACTACCAAAAATTAGAAATAAAGCTAAAAAAAAAACAGTAACAGTTTAAAACTCACATTCTAATTTTGCGTTTTGTAATATTGTATAAAAAATTGGAATTTTTTAAAAAAAATGGAAATAGAACTGAAAAAAAAACATGGACAAAAATAATGATCAAAATGCCTAATTAGAAAATCGCTTGCCGGATACCGGATATATAATACCGGATTTACGAAACCCTATGGAAAAGCCATAACAAGCAACAACTGTTGATAGAGCAATTAAAAAAAAATCTTTGGTTAGCGATGAAATCGGCAAACAAAGCATGTCAAAAGTGATTAGTATGCACGATAGTCTTACATCGTATTAAAAAGATCGGGACTTTAAGAAACACTTGGAAATCTGAGAATAACCTCAGAAAAAATTAAATGCGTAATTCAAAATTTCAGATTTAAAAAAAAAATCTTATCATATAGTGTATAGTTGCCTATATGATCGTGAGCCTCGCCACGCCGAGAGGGTAGCGGGTGTGTTACTTACGCCTCTGGTATAATCTTAAAAGTAATAAAATAAGCTGAATTATGATTTGCGTTGCAATGCAAACAAGAAAGTTGAGTGGTTATCAGGGAAACTTTTTATTGTTGAATTTAGTTTTATTTTGAATTGAAAAAGTTAGATTGGAAGAAGCTATTGACTATGAATGCATATCCATTTCATTATTTTTTAAAAATATATTGCTTTTTTTTGTAGCATTTTATTAAATTTCACAAAACTAAAAGAAATTATTGATTTGAATATAAATATAATTACAGGTTCAAAAAAACAATCTGTTAAATGAAGTGCTAAAACTATCGGAACCCCTGTAACCTATCTACGGAACCCTAAGGAACTACGGAACACCTTTCGGCAACAGTTTTAAATTAAGTTGATTCGTTTATTACTTCCAGCAACTGTAAGATTGTTTTCTATACATTAAAATAACGGTCAAAATAAGTAAGCATTGATTTGCTTTTTTATCTAACCTTGCTCAAATTATTTGTCACGATATAATTAAATATTATTAATGCAGATAACAAAGTTCATATTTTTTTTTCATTTTTCTACAACGCATACACTAAAAAAAAGTCAAATGAAAAAGGCATTTTAGCCTTGGTATTAAAACGTTATGTAATTGATATTGAAATATTTCCGATTTTTCCTTCTATGAAGCATGATAATTTCAAATAAATGGGAGGGAAAAAAATCATTTTTTAGAGGCGATGGTTAAAAATGATGTTTAAAAAAATGTTTATGCCATATTGCGAGCATTGAAATAACAGTTTATCTGCAGATTCATTTAGAATGATTTACATCTTTTAAAAGCTTTCAATCTTAAATTTTGTAAAATAAAAGCAACAACTTTCGCTAAATTGTAAAAAATAAAATTAAGTTTGTCTAATCAATGTGTTTAAGAAATTTCGGAATCAATTTCTGAATTTTTGGAAACAGTTAAAGTTTCTGAAGTTTCATGAATATTCTGGTTTTGGAGGAATTCCAGCAACTTATGGCATGTTTTTCTAATAGTTTAGGAGGCACATTAATAATAGAGGTAGCAAATTTATTTTAATAAAAATTTATAAAGACTACACTTTTCGCATAGACTGAAAAGGAGGTTATAAATTTATATTTGTTATACCTCAAACATACTTATCAACCCTTTGAAACTCTGCAGAATTTTGCGGTATACAGTGAGATGAAAATAGATTTTCGAGGTCAAAAATTAGAATTTAAAAGTAACTCGTGAAAAAATATTTTAAAGAGTTACTTTTAAAATGCTTTTTTCTGTTGTGAAATGACTAAGGAATATCATAGTCAACTTTATTTCGCTATTAAATAAATAATCAATACAATAAAATCCAGATAAAGTTATAAAACTAAGCTATGTATATTTTAATAAAATAAGCGTTAACAATGAATATTTATGAAAATTGTATTTTTATTATATACTATCAAAGATTAAATAATTGGTTAATTGACCTTAAATTAAATTGTGGAACCAAACCTTATTTTTTAAAAGAGCTACAAAAAAAAGCCTAGCATTGCCCCGGTTGAGTGAAAGTAATTTGACATTTGTAGTTTAAGAGCAAAAACTAAATAAATAAATAAAAAGCTACTAATATTTGCCAATTAGGCTATATTATCAATGAATCCAATCCAATAAAAATCAATCCAATATTTTTGGTCAACTTTATCTGAATTTTATCGTACGTATTTAATAGATAAAGTTCACTGACACATTTCTTGGACATTTTACTACAAAGAAGAAAAAACATGTTATAAATAACTCTTGAAAATACTTCATTTTTCCTATTTTTGCTCGCGAAAATAAATTAGCGGTGATGTAAATCCATAGCGAAAGTGATGCGCTCATTGTTTTTTTGTTTTAGTTCTGACAAAAATTCTCTTTCTTCATATTTGAAAAATGTATTTTGTTTTAAATGTTTATTTTTCGTTCTTTTTCTTTCATACTAATTATATTTCAGTTAATGTCTGTAAGTAATAAACATTCCGATGGACGATAAAATATTGATACATTTTGGATTGCAGCATTTAGAAAACAATTGTAACATGTATTGACACGCGCACACTAAAATTCGAGGTAAAATGTTAGTACTCTTGCTTGTTAGAAAAAGGTCGAAATTTTGATGGACGATAAACTATTTTAGATATAATATCGGTATAAATTATTGTTATAACAATCAGAAAATTTATTTTATTGTTATCAAAAAAGCTTGCATTCACAGCTCTAGCTCAGTTTTCTAATCTGTTTCCCTTTGTCAATAATGTGTCCAAAATGACTACGAAATAGGTGAATATTTGCGAATAATAAGCTGTTTTTATAATTGCTGTGAGTTTTCAACTGTTACTCATAACAGTTAGGTCAAATTTAGCTTATCTAAAGCTAGCGCTGTCTATGGTTATTTTTAAAATGGAGCAAAACTCCAATACGGAGAAAAGACACAGTTTTGTAAAAATGAAAAGCGTCTGTGGTCTAATTTTTTAAAGTTTAAAAACTTCCTTCAATGCTGCAAAATTTGCAAAAACTAAGAATAAGGCAGTAATTTTGATAATTTTCTTTAAGTTGGAAAAATGTCGCCTAATTCGCTATGTTTTTTTAAAAAAAGTTTAATAACTTAAAATATTTCAGTTTTTTCTCTGTTCTAAAGCCCAGAGGATTATATATACAGCGCAGTTCAAGTGTAAGACACTTAAACTAAGGCTTTTTCATTTTCCTTGGTGACACAGTTTCTAAATACAACGTTAAGAAACTTTAAAATTTTATTGTCATATAGCAAAGAACACTCGCTAAAATTGGAGCTCACTCAAAGTAATCAAAATTTTGTCTTGCGGTAAATTCTGTATGTAGTGGTCAAATAACAATTGGAAACAAAAGGAACTCCAGTGGAGATTTGTATACTCTAGTTAGTTTAAAAGTTTTCGAGTTCTAATAACTTGATTTGATTTTAAGATAACCTCACAAAAGTGAAATAATAAATATAAACTTGGTATTATAAAGGTTACTTCAAGTATTAGTTAACGTTTTCATTTAAAGTTTAAAAAATATTGTTGGAACCTAAAATTGCAGTATTCTACTTGAAATTCAATTCGGATGAGATTCTACTTTGTTATTTAATAAGAAAAACACTTTATTAGAAAATTGTCGCAAAAAAAAGTAAAAAAATAAAGAAATTTACAGTTGTTGGAAGAACAGCTCAAAATAAAACTAAAAGCTCATAGAATCAAAATGGGATACATAGCACGTCGTATACTAGTTCTTATTCCAGGCCCCCCCCCCAAAAAAAAACAATTTTTTTAAACAATTTTTCAATTCGTATGTTTAAAAAGTAATTTATTCTAAGAGATCGTACAATTTTCATCTATTTTTAAAAACATTTCTGCGTCAAAATCATTTGTAAACATGCTGGGTTTTACGTAGATTTGAACAAAGAAATAAAAGTATATTTCATAAATTCAGACAGGCTTAGAGAGTTAAATTATCTACCCGAAATAAAAAGTTTTTTAGTTTAAATTTGCTGCTCTAAGTTTTTGAATTAAAAAAAAAAATCCAAATTATAGTTCGGTATTTTTAAAAATAACATTGTGATGTTGAATGCCTAAAGTTTGTTAAAACAAAAACCAGAACCTTAACAAATATAACGAAGAAAGAAAAATTAAAAATATTCACAAAAGCGAACGAAAAGTCTTTCTTAAAGTCAATCTTTTAATTAAGAAAAACATAAACAACGTGAATAAAATAGAAATATGGTAAAACACAAACTGAAAACAATGGTTTATTCACGTTGTTTACCTTTATTCATAAATAGCACAAAGTATATATCCTCATTTGAATCTTCTGATCATTAAATGGGCTATTCCCCTATTTTGTCCCCTCACGTGAGGTACACAAAATAATTAAAAGTATTAATTATCAACACTTTATGCTCAAACATTTTTGTAAATCTGAATATTTTTTATATATGTTTGACTAACTGTTAACACAAAAATTATTCTTATTTAAAGATACACACACAAAAATTTTTAATATCTGTCCCTGACGTGCAATCAAATAAGTGGTTTAATAAATCTTCAGACAAAATAAACCTATTTATTGAGAGGGTAATAAATCGTAAAGCAAAATCAAGTGATAAGTGAAGAAATAAGTGATAGAAGTGAAATAAGATAATGCTAAATTATTATTAAATAGTTCAATAATTATTCCAGGAAAATAAACATTTATTCTTAAATGTTCTTGTAAAATAAAATTAACTGGTTTGATGAGTATTCTAGCAGATTTTTAAGTGGTTTAATAATGTTAATAAAATAAGATTCTTCATTATTCTTTATTTAAAATCCTTAAATTTTCGAGAAAATTGGAAATGAAATGAATTAACAATTCTTCCGCCAAAATAAATCAGATTATTAAGCGGTTAAAAATACGTTGAAATGAAGCCAACGTAAAAAACATTTTTCCTGGTTAATTTCTATATTTTTACAGATATTAAATGAATACTTTTGTGTATGTTAAAACGCAACGGATGTGTTTATAATGTGTTCTTTTTTTGTAATTCTATTTTGTAAACAGAGATCCAGTTTTGAGAGAGAAGAGAGATCATCCCAATCACGATTAATTGGTTCTTTTTTTTCAAAGTCGTTTTGTTTTCAGAAACTAGTTTCAGAAGGTCGACTCCAATGAATAAGAATAATTTGCTCAACTACCGGTGAAAGTGACTCAGTTTTTATGTCACACAAGAATGCCGATAGCGATAAAAGTGAAAATTGCGATACGTTCAATCCTACTGCTTCAATTTATAGATTGAAGAATATTCTTTAATCCTAAATCAGTTTCTTAGTTTAAATATTTTCCTTTTTCGATCGAGAAGCTTATTAATCTTCATTTAATCCATTAAAAGATAGCATCGAACATTTTATGTGAATACTTTTGCTACTAACAAGGGAACGAAGGAATACATAGGGGTGTTTTCTGGTTATGTTAAAATATTTTTAGGATTAAGATTGATTATAAAAAGAAATTCATTTAGCTTATTACCGGAAATTAAATTGATTTTTTAGATCATTTTTGAGGGAAGGGGTAGAGAGAGGATTTTTCAAAAATTTATCTAATATAAAGAATGGGTCATAAACTTTAACTTTATATTTGAATAGCTCCCCAGTGTCAGCTTCTCTTATTGTCCCCACGCTAACCTTTACTGTTTACCCACATTTATATAAACAAAGCCTCCTTATTCTCTTAAAGTTATAGACAGATGGCCGCATAAACAAGAAAATAGTTTCCTATCGAAATTTAAAAATTTCTGAGTTAGGGGGGGGGTTTGAGTGTTTTCACCACGACCTTTAAATATATTAATAATTTGACTGGATTTTTAAAACTTAACTTTAAACAAACATAATAACCATAATTAATATTTTTGTGCTCTTTAACGTTGTTTACCTTAGTTTGAACCACGTTTTGGTCCAAACTAAGCCTTTCTTAACTTCCTTTTTCTTTCTTTCTTTCTTAACTTCCTTTTTATATGAAATTTAAAGTGTCAAGTTTCAACATACAGAATCAACATCAGGAACTAATTATTTAATTTTTGGTAATTTTAAGGAGCACTACTATACGATGAAATATAATGTATTGATTTATATCATAACAACTTAAACTTGATTTTTATATAATTTTTAAAGTTTTTTAAGCACTCATCTCAATGCACGATAAAATATATAGTACATCGGTACGATAACTTGCCAGAATTTATTATTTTAATAAAATTCCTCTTCATCGTGTAAAATTTTAAGGAAGGTACTATTTAGTATTTAAAAAAAAACACGGAGTGCATCTATTTAAGTTATAATAACCTAAAAACAATTCTTTTCATAGAGAACTTTTAGGTTCACTACTTAATTGTTCGTATTTTCGGTATAAAATTGTTATGAAAATTAGAATTTTAACAAAATTTATGATTTTAAAACAAATTTTGGTAAAATTTCCAATTTTTCCAAAATTCATCATGTGCACTTTTGAAAGGCACTATGCTCTCTATGCAACAAAGGTACATTGTTTACCTTTGTTAAGGTACATATAAAGAAATATACATTGGTTTACGGTATAATAACTTATTCGAACTTCCAATTTTGACAAAATTCTTTACTTGTACCTTTGGGAGGTACAATATACTAATATACAAAAAACAGCATCGGTTTACAGTAGAATAACTAAATGAAAATTTTTGAATTTGATAAAAAATTTTTAATATATTACTTCAAAGAAAAGGTTAATTACGTTTTACGTTACAAGAGGACAAAAAAGAGGATTAGTTAAAAGTTTCAAAATCAATAATGAACAATAATTTGGATATTAGTTAGAATATAATTTGTTTCTTAATAATTGAAATACATGCTTATATTTTATTATTAAAGAAATTTCAAGTATATAGTGATTATATACTAAGATCTAATTACAATTTTGAAATTGAAAATAAAAGAGTCCCACGAATCACTTAATTACTTATCTAATCAATGAGTAGGAATTTTGAGATTAGATAGACCGAAATTAGGTTGAAAAAATTAAAATGAAAAGTACACGATTGATATTTGACTTAACTATTTATTATTTTTTTATTGTTTTATTTGTACTTCACAATTTATAATACTGACAAAACCCGCAAATTTTTCGATAAACAAAAATTCTACATTATTAATAAAATGATAACTAAATTCATCCAGATTTCAGCTTGTACTTTAATTTTATGACGAACGTAATAAATTGCAAACATTTTCTGAACAACTAACCTTTCAATAAATTAAAAATGGAACTAGCTTTATTCATGATAATTGGGTTTTTCAACAGATAAACAAATTTCAATTATATACAACTAGTTAAATTTTTAATACATTTATTCGTTAATGGTGTAATAACATGCTAATCATGTTTTTTTTTACAGGAGCAAAGTAAAATTTCAATAAAACAAACAAGGAACAAACTAAAGTTTCAATAAATTACAAACTGAAATAGTTCGATTTTTTTAAGCCAATCAACTACTGTTATCAATAACATGTAAATCAGAATTCCCATAGAAATAAACTATATTTCATTAAATAGCAAAAACAAATTCATTGTTGAACATGCATTCATTTGCAATTAAAAACAAATTAATTACTTACATAATAATCGAGCGAGGTTGTTTGAGAAAAGGTCCGGTAGTCCGAGTTAAAGCCGGAATCATCAAAATCTGGACGGAAGTTTTTTATTTCCGATTTTTCTCACTCACTAATAATAAATGTTGTTTGAAAGCGCTAAGATTAATCGGCAACTTCCCCCCTTCAAACCACGTGATCCGTCGGCTGTCAGAAAGCGAGCGTCCGTTTCCTTGCAAACTGACTCACAAAATATTTCAGAGCACTCTCTCTCTCTCTATGTTCGCGACTGGTAAGAACCCATAGAGGAAAATATAATACATGGGTATGACGTCACACGAATTGAACTCTTTTTTTTCTTCTTCTTCTTCTTTTTTCTTTTCTTTTGAACTTGAAAATGTAATACGGCGATTTAAATTCCATAATGACATTGCCAAGGTCACGATTTCTTCGAAAACTTTGATGTCGCGTGAAAAGTGATTTCGAATTAAACTTATTATCTTTTTTTATTATTATTATTATTATTGTTTATTAATCATGATAAAATCGGATAAGTGCGAGTGCGACGAATATTTAAAATTTTAATTGTTTTCATACTAGAGCGTTCCGCAGTGGGGTGATCGTAAAGAGACCCGGTTCACAATATAACACCGAAGTCAAGCATCACTGACTGTGGTCAGTGAGTGAGTGGGTGACCACTTCGATCAGCCTGAGTAGGGACCGAAGATGCGCGGTATCGGTCCGCGTTAAATTGTTGAACCGTAGCGTGCTCGACTTCACGCACAAATCATCGGGGTACAAAATCAAGGGAGCCATCCGCTCTGCAGAGGATCAAAATCGTGATGGCATGTGCTCGGATCAACTTCAGGGATGTTTCCCAGACCATCACCCATAGCTCAGTGTGCAGCTCTAGTGCGACGTTAATAAAGTTACTACCTAACTACACTAGAGCTGCACAATGGCTATTGGTGACGGTCTGGGAAACATCCCTGAAGTTGATCCGAGGACATGCTATCACAATTTTGATCCTCTGCAGAGGGGATGGCAACCCCGTTTCGGTAATCTGAAGATCTGCTCTTACAGTCGTGTACTTTATGATAGAACAGTATAACGAAGATCAATACCAGACACCCTCGGTCCCATCGCAAATTGATCAAAGCGTTCACCCACCCGCTTACTGACCGCAGTGATGCTTGACTTCGGTGCTCTAACTGGAAACCGTGTCTTTACGATCAGTCCACTGTGGGACTTGAGTTTTAGTAAACGATAATTCGTTAAAACAATTCGGTATTTTTTATTAACCCCCTGAGGACGGACGAAAAACGAAAGAAGCGCTTCACAAAGTCCGAGTTTATATGTACTGAAGATGCGTACTATTACGAGATGTGAAACGAGGGTACTGTTTTGAGATGACGACCGTTGATCTTGGGCCGGTGGAATCAGAAAAGCTCATTTTATATAGGATACCATGAATCGTAAAGTGAGAATCGCACGATCACGTTTATATTATCGCGGTCCTCAAGGGGCTAATCTTTAGTTTTTTTATTATTTATGTATGGACAATCATTATAACGCTGAGAAATCAGAAGAATCAAATTTTGAATCGGGCTTGCAAGCCGTTCCTTCTACAAAACACTAAAACAAACAGATTATAGTTCAATGTTACTGGCCCAGGTAACCTAATGATTATCCACGACATGACAGATTCGTGCCCAAGGCAATGAAAATCCCAAAATTCAATCCAATGTTGTTGTAGTTCATTTACGTCGCACTAGAGTAGCACAATGGGCTATTGGCGACGGTCTGGGAAACATCCCGGAGGACGATACGAGGACATGCCATCACAATTTTGATCCTATCCCAAGCGCTTACAGACAAATCGCGCACAACTGGAGCAATACAAACCGCAATTTTTTCAAAGGTCACATGCTCACTTCAAATTGTATAGTGAAGTTTCCAACTAGGAACTTTGCAAGTTTCTGGAATTTTAACTACATAGCAGCTCCCAATTCACCGAAGAACCACCCTGGGTGAGAACAAATGGCACACAAGTGCATGGGGTGATATAAGCTACACTTTCATCAAAAGTAAAATTTTTTCATCAAAATTTTCCATAGTATTGTTTTCAGATGGGTGCATTAAAAAATTCATAGAATTCCCATACTGAAGAAACTTAATGCCTGTTCATAGTCAGTTTATTGTGTGCATAGGAATCTTAGTATTTTTCACCTCAATCTCTCATAATAACGCTTTTCTGTACATTTTCAAAGTGCGGGTTGTTATTATATTGTTCGAGCCCTTCAATTTTAAACAAAATCATAACAGGAATCTCAGTAGGTGCCAGTCATCCGTATTTTGTCAATACTAGTAAAACATTAGAGTCAGTAGGTTCGAATCACACCTAAACTCTGGGTATTTTTTATTTTTTTATTTTCCTTCTTATGTAAGTTGTGCTTTGTTTCATCTTGACAAAGAGTTGACTTAAGCATGTACTCGGCCGCATTTATGAAAATGTAATATAATGCGATATTAGTTTTGCTATTTAGTTTTTCACTAAACAAATGAGACACGAACCTGTGACTTTTACAGTCCATAATTTTATATTTAGATTCCCCTAGCCTAAGTCTTGTTTAGAGAATAAATAGTTTTGACTGAGAGTTTACAAACATTACTCGTTAAAAATCTCAAGAAAAAATGTGCACTGAAAGGAGTACATTACAATTCATATTTAATCCGAGAATCTTCAAGCTTTTCGCTTATGAATTTATTCTTCATTTCATTCATGCATAAATCTTTGTACTCAATGCAAAGCTTGATTTACAAAGTGCTTTCTCTGAATTGAACAGAATATATTAGAATTTATGGATTATTTTAATGCAGGCGTGACAGACTAGATTACGAAATTCCAATGCAATTTTATCGCTCATGCTATGTATTGATATAATAAGGATAAATTTATTCCCAAAACAAACATATGAGAACATACGAACATGAAAGCGACATGCGACTGCTAGATACTAACTATAGATAGAGTGTGTTACTCCGATTAAAATAATTTTTAAGCAACTAGAAGGCTCTACTACTCCAGTACCAATGGAACAATCCGAAAAGAAGTGTGTTCACAGTTCCCTCCGCATTGCTTTGTAAAACTAGCTCCTTTAGCTAGTTCATTGGATATTTATGTATTGATTAGACATTAATGTATATTTGTCTAGATTTGCTGGTTATCACCTTAAATTATAGTATTCTTTTTGTGTTCTAAAAATATGCAATCCTGTGAAGCAATTGACTTATAAATATTCCATTCAAATTATATACCTAACAATTTGTTTTATATAAGTTAACGTAGAATGGCCGAAATTGTTGGTTGTTAACTTTCACCGGTGAATGTTGATAGAGTCGCTTTGGTAAATGTCCGAAATATATTCTAGGTCTAGTTAAACGCCACTGCCCGGTATACATTTGCCCGATATGCCCTACACTAATGTTTTTTTAAAGGTCAAGTGCCCAGTGCGCATTTAACAGGCACTCCGAATACTGTTGTTTCTCCTAATTTATCCTCAGCAGATATTAAAATATCGAATACATATAATAATATCAACGAATAAATTAATATCAAATAGGATATAACAAATATTTCGGACATACACCATTTACAACTGTCCATTTAGAACACTCATCCAATCATCTCTTCAATTATCTCTTATACCCACACTATGTTCGTCCATGTTTTTAAACCTATAATTGTTCATAGTCTACAATGACACTATATTCAGATTAATTCAATTATTAATCAGCGTAACGAATTTGCTAAAATTCATTAAAATGTCATTCAGAATATATTCATTTAATCAGCTCTACAACTGTCTCTTATACCTATTTTCTTCCACAGTCTCATGTTTTTATACCTTTAATTGATCCTAGTTTACAATTACACTATATTCAGATTAACTCTATTAATCAGGTTAACTAATTTGCTTTAATTCATCAAAGTGTTATTCATCCACTCAACGCTTCCATTGCCTCCAACACCTCTCCAGGATCTCGTGTTTTTTAATCTTTAATTGATCCTAGTCTACAGTCACACTACATTCAGATTATTCTATTAATCAGGTTAACTAATTTGTTTAATTTATCAAAATGTCATTTAGAACATTTATCCACTTCTTAATTACCCATTATTCCAACACTAATGTTCTTCCAGAATCTCATGTATTTAAACCTTCAATTGATACTGGTCTACAGTTTAAGTACTGGTCTACAGTACTGGTCTACACATTAAGATTAACTCTATTATTATTCTGATTGTACTCAAATGCATTATAATGGCAATCAGAACATTAACACTCAGTTCTTCAATTATCTCGTAAATCAACATCGATGCTCTTCCACGTTTTTATACCTTTAACTGATCCTAAATATACTGTTTAACTAAATTCAGATTCCTCGATGCATTATTTTTTCTTTTGAATGATGTCATCTTAATCGTTTCTAGAAACATTTACGGGTCTTATCAATTTCTTGCTCTTACAAGCGTGTTCCAAAGTTTGTTTTGGTCAATAGAAGGAAAAAAAAATGATAACAAACGTCAACAAAAACAAAGCATGCGTTAATGGATTGTATACGACACGCACCGAGACAGATAAAAATAACTCTCATTTGTACGACGTGGATCAAAGATTAGAAAGTTTGATGAAATTGTAAAAAAAAAAAAGTTATTGTAAAATTTTGGAAACAACAGTGTTTAATACACACATTAAAAAGAAAAACAATATCATCGTGAATAACTTTTGTTCAAAAGAGCGGATTTTCCCGCACTAAGTGCCAGTCTTAAGTGCCAGCCAGGACTGACCTCAAATGTGCAGATTAATGAGTAATACTTATTAAATTAAGAGAGAGAACACAAAACTTTCTTTTTCTGTATAAACACCAATCGTTACATTTACAAACGTCAATCATTACAAATTCCGTATTAACATCAATCATTAAAATCTACCATATAAAAGATATGATAGATTTTAATTCTTGACCATCAAAATAAAAGGGGGGGGGATATCCGCAATTCGGAAACTATCAGTCAGGAGAGCAGTCAAAAGTTTGAATACCTTAAAGTTAATTTCCATTTTTGTGTATTTCGTTGCTTCCTCAAAACTTTTAAGTGAGTCAAAAATATTTTGCGCACAATTAGAAAACTCAATTATCTAATGATATTTTTAATAATTATTTATTATTTTATTTCATAATGGTCGAAAAGATTTTTAATTGTAAGGATTACAAATTATTACAATTCAAACTATTTATTTTACATTACGAAATTCGAACAAATCAATCAAATGGGCAAATAGATTCTACGAAATAAAATTTCAAGAAAGTCATATTTTATAATTTATACTTCTGAGGAACTATTCGATCATTAAAGCCTTCATTTAAATTTTTTATTTTGATACATAATTATAAAAATTTTAGATAATAATGATGAAGAATTCTCATACCTTAGAATATTCAAAATTTTGTTTATATAATGGTTGAACAAGGTTAATTACTACATAAGTGAAAATTTTGCTTACACACATAAAACCATTTACTGGATATTTTTTTAAAAAAACTGATTGGTTGATTAATTGTAGATAAAAATAGATTAGGAAATTCTTTTTTATAAGTTAGTGAAATGTAGCTTTAGTCTCAATTTGATTTTGAAAGTCTGATTCTTTTATACTGTTTGGCATTCATTACTTTGAATAACTTTGCATCACAAAGTAGCTGTTGTTACAAATGAATGAGTATCAGGCAAATACTATGCAAATTTATATCATTCCAAGAATTAAAAATAAATAAATCTGTGCAAATTTTACCTACGCACATACAGCCTTTTTAAATTGATTGATTGAATAATTTTTCAATACTAATGCATTAAGAAATGCCTCTTTACAAGTTAGTAAAATATAAGTCCAGAAAAAATTTGGTTTTGAGTGGCTGATCCTTCCATAAAGTTTGGCAAAAATTATTATAAATCAAACTGTACCACAAAGTGGCCGTTACTAAAAATTGATGAGTATCTATATTATGAAAATGTATATGATTTCATACATCTATGTAAATTTTGCGTAGATGCATAAAATTATTTATCGTTTTTTTATTAAAAAGTTTATAAAAAAGATATAGTAAAAAATGTAAGTTAATAAGCTACTAAAATGTAGCTCCAGTTTTAATATCATGCGTGAGTGCGAAATTTCAGAACCACAAAAAATCAATAAAATAACCACGCAACGATGAACCAACAAACGATATCGAATAATTTCAATGATATCTTTTTCCTAAGCAATATAAATTGTTTATAAGAAAGCAATAATAAAACTTCCTAAAAATATCAACAATCGCTATTATTCTATTATCTGAATGTAAAGTACGTTATCGTGCTTTATCGCGTTACGGACACATGCGACAACTTTTTTTTTTAGTGACACATTTGTGACAAAGCGAGAAACATTTCCGCAGTTCGATATAAAATGTTGTAAGATTTAAGTGTAATAGTTTCTGAGAAGATTTTTGCATAATTATCTAAAAGAAGAAACAGTTTTAAACAAAAACAAAAAAAAATAAATGGGAGTGATAAATGGTGAGAAATTACTGTAAATACTTTTTGTCCGATAAAAGTTAAAGATAATCTTCTGAGGAATTATGATAAAACAGTATAATCAGCTTACTTTTGATCCTATTTTACACATATAAATATATTACAGCTAGAGCTCCACAATACTCACTTGATCTGCAGATTAACTAGGATGATCCATTAAAGTGCAGAATCAAAAGTTTTCCTTAATTTACCTAGATAATGAGCGCAAAATACTTTATATGAAATCAAATATTACGCAGATTATCTTGCGAGGATTCATGATAAAGTAGGAGCTTAATTTTGATCCTCTTTTTATACACATAAATATATTATCATTAGAGCTTGAAAACCGTTAACATACATATTATCCATTTATTCTGTTGATTAATTAGGGTGATTCGTTAAAGTGCAGAATCAAAAGTTTTTTTCTGTTTACCTAAGTACTGTGCTCATTAACGTATTGTTTAAGTTCAAAAGTTTATTTCTCTCATTCTATTAATTAATTCATAGATTCGATTGAGTAGATTTCCTAAACGCTGGGAAATAAATTAATGACTTAATTTGGTTAATTGTAATATTTTAAACGTTTGATTCCTTGTATTAGATTTTTTAAATTCATTGATGATAGATTTTATTAACTAATGCGCTGATTGTTTAATTGGTTATTGATGTTTTAGATAGAGAAAAATAAGCAAGTAACATTGTTTTAATTTAAACATACAGAAACGTTGCTGTTGTCCACGCTAAATTAGGCGCTCGTTATAGTGAAAAGATCTAATTTTCACTATAACGAGCGCCTAGGAGTGCCTAGTAGGCAGATTATCTAGGCTGTTTGCAGATTACATAGGCAATTTGAAAAATGAAACAGTTTTTTTTTGTTGGTAATTTAACGGATTGCTTAAGTTAATCTGCTCATTATCTCGATAATGTGTAGAATAACAGATTTTTACACTATATAAACGGTAAAATATATATTATGAACTAATCGTTTAATAATAAAATATAATAAAGATTTTAAGAAAATAAATTTCCTGAGGAGACTAAAACTGTAAAAATACTTTAGTCTTATTATATTAATTTATATTTTAACCTAATTATATCTAAAACTAAAATTATAAATATTATTTATATCTCAACTAAAATTATATCTATCAATTATGTCTATAATTCTATCTTACATCAATTTACATCTATTACATCTAAATATATTTATAACAATTTATATTTTTATCTAAAACGTAAAACTTAGGCGTTTAAATTTTTAAATGATTGGAGATAATTTTCAGTGGTTATTAATATTCCTACCAAGGAATTCAACCCATAAAAAGGATTAACATGCCACTCATTTAAAACTATCTCAAAATTTCACAATATAATGTATATATGTTACTGTGAATGATCGAAATCGGTGATTCTCGACTTCCAAGGGTGAATGTTGACAATCAATCACATAGTCACTTTGGTAAATGTCTGAAATATATACTAGGTCTAGTTAAGTGCCTAATACCCGGTATACATTTGCCCGGTATGCGAATTGCCAAAACATACCGTAGATTGCAATTGGCGAAAATTTCTATTGGCGTTCTCGCAAATTGCCAAACAGCTGTGTGCTTATGTTTTTGTTTTGTTTTCGGTATCGCATAACATNATACCGTAGATTGCAAAGGGTTGGCGAAAATTTCTATTGGCGTTAAAGGACCGTTCTCACAAATTGCCAAACAGCTGTGTGCTAATGTTTTTGTTTTGTTTTCGGTATCGCATAACATTCAACAAGTTAGATATGGGTGCGACATTTCAATTAAGCGGGTCTTCATTAGATTCTTCTGCATCAAATAAAATATAAAGTGTATTTTTCTGTTATAGCGCCGACATAATCGTTTGTATCTGTTGACTAAATTGTGTTTATTAGCGTTTTTTAAAAGGTCGTAATAGAACTAAGATAGAAAAATTACACATTATTACATATTCTATAGTTTCATAACTTTCATTAAATGTGTTTCGAGTAGTGAAATTCTTTTCCTACTCATCCACTAATTAGAATTAATAATTTCACAATAACCTTTAATCCTTAATAATGAAATGATTATTATAATAAAGTTTGTTTACTTAAAAGATTTAAAAAAATTTTTTTTATTGTTTAGCAGAGACTTGGTTTCCAATTCTATATTCATTAATTAAACTTAATGGTTCTGCTCGATAACCATCTCCAAATTTTTTAAAATTTTATTTAATTTTCTGTTATTATGAAATTCTTTAAATATTTTTCGACGTAGAGATTATTTAGCAATAATGCGAAAAGCTGAAATTTATAAATGTATAATATTTATAAATGTTTAAGAGAATTTTTAGCAGCTATTTTGTACTAATTATTTTAATTGAAATGTTCATTATACGCAGTTTTATAATAATAATCGTAAAATTCATTGAACAATTGAGTATTACATTTTAAAATGCAAGTATAATTTAATAATTATTTCATTTTATAACTGCAAAACGGTAGATAAGTAACTTCGTTATAAAGTTTTACATGATACGAGAACATTATACGATTGCTCTATAATGAAAGAACAACAATTTAAGTTTTAAACTTTTTGTGGAAAAGAAAAAATTGAAAATTTCTCCTGTCATCGTTGTTAGCGATTAGAGAGTCTTTTATCGTATAAATATTAAGTCAGTATTGTTCCCTTTTAAATAAAAATGCATTTTGCTCCGGAAAAAAAATTACTTGAATTTTGTCAATAAAAATTCCCTAATTATAGTAGCAAAAACTTTTAAATTTCTAATCAGACTTTCCTTCATTATAATTTTGTGTAAATAATTATTATTAATAATATAAATGACTGTTGAAAGGAATTAATTGAGAATGTCCAATTTTAATGAATTAACTGTTTACGCAATCAGATTAATAATATTTTTCTTAATTTACAAATGCAGAAAAAGTCTTTACAGTTTAAAAGTGGAGAGAAAAATATAGTTGAGATTAAATTTATAAAGTAAGCACAACCCGAAGGAGATTGAAGTAATGGCATTAAAATCAAAATTTCAAAAGAAAAAAAATCACGTTTTAGTGTACAGTGAGCAGTAAACAAAAATCTAAAACTAACTTTTGATCTAATGATCAGATGTTTACGTTCTAGGACTCAATTTTAATGGATCGAGAGGGTGAATTCAAATATGCCGCTTAATTATAGCAGACAATATATTTTAAGTTCGGAAATCAGACACTAAAACGAGCTTATTTGAGAAATTTTTTTCCTGCGTATTCGGATTTTTGATCCCCAGCATATAGGGGTTGCCGCAATCTGGAAACATTGTCCCAATAGTTTGGTCAGGAAAGCAATGTAATGTTAGGACCCCTTAGTGTTAACTTTACTTTTTGCGAATTTCACCATATCTTGGGAACATTCCAGTGAACTTTTAAGTGAACTGAAAATTTTTTGCACTCAATGTTCTAATGTTCATTTAATTTAGAATTTCCTTAATTCCCTACCACTATTGTAAGATATTTACTTTTCACCTAACTTGTAAAATTAAAAAGTTTAGAATTCTTTACAAAATCACTCAGGCGAAGTGATTGCGTTTTATTTAAATCTTATTTAGAAAGTATTTTTCTAAAAGCATTTCATGTAAAGTTTTAATCTAATTCTTGTTTCTTATTTATCTATAGTTATTGAAAGTTAAGTTAGTATATTTTAAGTTGAAATGAGTGTCGCCCTGCTTTGCGTAGTTACAAAATTTTTTCAAAGGAAACATAACTTAACATTAAACACTCAGGACTTACAGTTATAAATCAAACAATCACTGCATTTATTTATTAAAAAACACTCTTATGAACTGATAATAAATAGATCTAAGTCCTAAATGTAAGTTCGATAATATATAATTTATTTAAACTCAGTATATACATCTGACCTCTGTTGTCGCCAATGGCTCAATTTTAAAATATAGTTTTTCTTTTACAAATTTTCGGATATTTTCATATGAAGGATAGTATTAAGTTTGAGAGTTAAAAATTTTTGTTTAAAAAAGTTTTTAAAAATTTTAATTATTATTAATACTTGACAACAGGAAGCTTCTAATTAAAGGGTGAAATTTTTTTTTAATTATGTTATTTTGTAATTCTGTTATTTTTTTAATTATGTTTTTAATTACCTAATTCATATAACAGTATTTAGGAATCTATAAATTTATGCTACGTATGGTCGTTGCAGATAACCTGTACACAATATATGTAAATAAAATATATTTTTAAAATTGTGCATTTTCTATTAATTGCATTTATTATTCTTATATTGAAAAGGTATCAAGTTATCTATGACCTCCATAATGAATGAAGTATTTACCGACTTTTATATATATTAAGGAATTGAATCAATTTTTCACAAAGTTTAAAATCTCATCTCATTCCAAAAAAAAGTTATTTCATAAAATTATGCAAAAAAGTAATTTAATATATAATTTTTTTATAATGAATGCTTCTAGTAATGAAACAAACGCTTTCAAACTTTATTTTAAAAATATTGATTATTTCGTTTACAAGAAACTATTACTTTAAAGCGTGATAACATTTTTGAATACTCTATTTTTTTTCTAGTAAATAATATGTCTTTGTTAATTTCTAAAAAAATAATCTTTATAAAAAAGCTTACATTATTCTTTTATAGAGAATATTGATTTCATAGAAAATATCACTAAAATAAAACAGGTTATGTTTTCTTACAATAAAAGTTAAATAGAATTAATTCTTCAAAATAGCGTTTCAATAAAACATAGTATTAAAATGTTACGTTATTTTTTGTGATTGGTTCATTAATAAATTATTTTTATTTCTTCACAAACACAATTCTTGTTAAAAAAAATTAAATCTGTTATATCAAAAAACTAGATCGTTTTATAAAATATAAATTATTGCGCTCAATAAAATATAAATACAGTTTATTTGTAAAGTGATCCTAAGAATAAAAAGGTTATTTTCTTTTTTAATTCTCTACTAAAATGAATTAAGGAGTTATTTTTATTCATCATTGCTAGTCGAGGAGGAAGGAAAAAATATAGAATATCACTGTTTAGGTTAATGTAATTTCGTTCTCCCACCACATTTACGCGTAATCCATCGCCAATTCCACTTGCAATCGCCTAGTTTATAATCTACGGTATGTTTTGGCAATTCGCGCCCGGTATGCCCTATATCAATGTTTTTGTAAGGCTTAGTGCCACTGCCCAGTATGCATTTAATCGGTGCTCCGAACTCTGATGTTTTTCCTCATCTATCCTCAACAGATATTAAAATATCGAATGAATCAACGAAAAAATTATTATCAAATCGGATATAACAAATATTTCGGACATTCACCAAAGCGACTATGTGATTGTTGACATTCAACGGTGAAAGTCAACATTCTCTTAATTTTGGTCATTCACGTAGCATATACATACCATCTCGAAAAATTTTCAAAGTTTGTCCACGAGCTTTTTCCCGAAGTAGAGGATCAAAGATAGGGGAGGGGTACAAATGGGGGTGATACTTAAAAAAATATAGCTATCTGAAAAAGGAGATATTGTTTTTTCCGATGTTTTTATGCTGAATCGAATCAAACAAAATTAAGATCAATTGGATTAAGAACAATTTTGACCTTTCCCGTTTACCATAATGCTGTCTTTACGCTATTGTTATTGAATCTGATATTGTTTCCAAACTGAATGTATACACTGAAACGAATTAAACTGAAACAATTTCACTGCGAAATTTCCATGCCAAGACCCAAAATGTGTATAATATATTTCTAGGACATTCCTCGACTGTCAGCCTATCAGCATTATATAAATTAACTTCATCGCAAAATTTAACAACTCCAAAATTTATTCAAAATTTATAAAAAGTCAAAATGTTTTCTATATGTGGCCGGGATAGTCTGGTTGGTAGGGCACTGGGCCAATGTCAAAGAGTTCGTGGGTTCGATCCCAGCTGGCCGAAGACTCCCCGTGTGGTAAATGGAGACTGGTGCACGTTAAATCTGTCGAGTCGCAAAATCCTCCATGTTCCCATAGCAAATCAATACGCCTGGAAGGTACTGATCCAGGAGTTTCCTTGTCTTCTAGGTGGATTCAAAATTACAAGGCTACGGAGCTGAACATTAGAATTCGAAAACCCAAAATTGGGTCGGCTGTTCAACGACGGATATAAAATAATATAATATAAAAATATATGTGGACATAGAACTGTGGTGGCTCAGGGGATAGAGCGTTCGCCTTCCAGTGAGGTGAACCAGGTTCGAATCCCAACGATAGCTGGTCGATACGAATTCCAAACCCGGTTTGTACCGACCACAGTGCTGACGTAAAATATCCTCAGAAGTAGGCAGATCATGGGTTAGAGTCTTCTTGCCGCCAAGCTAACCAGAGGAGGTCTTCGTGGTCTTCCTCTCCATGAAACACAAATGCGGGTTAGTTCCATCAAAAAGTCCTCTATAAAGGCATATTTCTTCGAATACTTGTTGCAGGAGTTCCCTTTTCTTCTGGTTTGGGTTCAAAACTTCAAGGCTACAGAGCTGAACATTCGTAGCCGTAAGCCCTATATTGGGTCGACTGTTCAACTACGGTTATAAAATAAAATATATTTGGACACATACGAGAATTTGAGGTTGCAGAAAGTTATATTTTGACTGCAATTAGTTTTTCTTCACCACGGAAAACCTCAGTAAAATAAACTAAAAAATTTAATAACTGCAAAACTATTTTGCAATTTAAAAAATGTCCAACGCATTGTACATTCTTAGACATGATATCAAATTCTACACCCAAAAACCTTTATTCTTTTTCAAGTAATTTCACCCCAATTAAATTGTGTGACCCAAAAAAAAAATAATAATAATAATAATTACTGTGATTAAATTTTTTAAAAATCTGAAACATTTTTAATCTAAATTATTTAATCATTTCAAAACTGATTCGAAATTTAAACCCAATCACGAGGATGAGCGGCTTCCAAAAAATCCTAATTCTCTTGCTAATAGTTTTCGCTAAACTAAACTACGCGATTCATTAAAAAAATCTAATTTGACCTAAAATAATTCAAGAGATAACATTCTCATCCAAAACGTTTTATTATATAAACAATCTGCAATCCATTTACTAAAAATATACAAAATTTCATATCGTTTCATGTAATAGAGTATTATGTCAGTGAAAAGCATGCCCGTTGATAATTTTCTGAAACGACGGTGACGGCGGCAATTACAGAAAGATAGTCAAAATAGAATTTAATATAGAAAGATAATCCAAACTACTGATAAGCATTAAAAGTAGGCTAAACATTTAATTTTGTACTGACTACGTAGTCTTTCAGTCGTAGAAAAGTTTTACGTATTTAAAAATTAAGATAAGTTTCTTCTTAAATTGATAATTGTTTTTTTTTTTTAACTTCTTGCAACATTCCTTATGTATTCCTAACCAAACTGTATTTACCTATTCATTGTTACACTTCCTAAAGTTTTCTTTTTCATTAAAGAAAGGTAAAAGAGTTTTTGAAGATTGGTGTTTCATCTCCCAATTTCTGACGAAACTGGCTCGTTTGTATATACGGAAGCCAGATGAGTTATTTACAAATTGATTTTTCAAAAGGGGAGGGAGGACTTAAAGAAGATATGAGAAATGAGATCTGATACGATACTCATGCTCATTAAAAAAGTTTAATAAAGGTGTCAGAGCCGTGGTGGCTGAGGGGATAGAGTATTTGCCTTCCAATGAGGTGAACCGGGTCCCAGTGATGTCTGTTCGATACGAATTCCGCCCACGACTTGCACCGACCACAGTGCTGACGTAAAATATCCTCAATGATAGACGGACCATGGGGTTAGAGTCTTCTTGCCGTCAGGCTAACCGTGGGAGGTTTTCCTCTCCATGCAATCCATTAAAAAGACCTCCGCGAAGGCAAATTTTTCACAATATTTGATCCAGGAGTTCCCTTGTCTTCTGAATGGGGTTCGAAATGACAAAGCTACGGAGTTGAACATTGATAGTCGTAAAACCCAAAAATTCGGTCGGCTTTTCAGGGACGGTTATAAAATAAAATAGGTATCAATGATTTCATTTTGTTTTCTAAATAAAAAGAGAGTACGTAAAATTTCGTAAACATGCAGAATGCCCAAGCAAAATTTGCCGAATAATGAAAATCTTTGAGAAGTTACAACGATCTTCTGTGATTCCCCATTCATGTGCAAAGATTCCTTAAAGTACAATTATTTTTATTAAAATTACTATGAATCTGAATATGATAGTGTGGAACCTAAATAAGTGTTATTCAGCATTGGATACTGGTAAATTTAACCGGTTACCCGGGAACGGATCTTGAAACTAAAAATCAGATCCGGAAAATACAAACGTGTACAAGTAACAAGTAATTGCTAGGCGCAAAATAAAAAAAATGGACCACTGAAAATAACTTTTGTTCTAATGATCGGATTTTCACGTTTTTAGTGGGTGACCTCACATATGCTAATTTATTAGAGAGAGAGTCGATCCTCGCCGACCGAAGATTCTCTGTGTAGTAAATAGTGACTGATGCAAGTTAAATCTGTCGAGTCTCGAAGTCCATATGTTACTATAACGAATCAATACCTCTGGAGGTACTGATCCAGGAGTTTCCTTGTCTTCTGGATTGGTTTAAAAATTACAAGGCTACGAAGTTGAACATTATTGGTCGTAAGCTCAAAATTGGGTCGGCTGTTCAACGACGGTTATAAAATAAAATTAATTAGATATTTTATATAAAATTAATTAGATCTCTGAATTAACATAAATTTTTTTCGACGAATGCAAATTACTGATCTCCAAAATATGAGGGATAGTCGCAATTTGGGAAATAAAGTCTCCATTATAGTCCCCTTAATGTTAATTTTATTTTTTTCGTATTTCACCATGTCTCGAGAACTTTTTAAGCGAATGGAAAATGTTTTACACAAAACTATAAAATTCGTTTATCCAAACGACATAATTCTATGATCCTTGGCTAAAAATGGCAGAGATCTAAATCAAAATTCAATCCCAACCACGTTGGCAGATGCAAATGCTTTTGCAAAGTCAAGACTATTCACCCTTTAAAAATCAAAGCCCACGATCAAATAACTAATCTTGACATCGATAGGAAGACAGCCACTACTCTCATCAGACTACATAAAAACATGAAAATTTCTACAGATAAGACTAGAAAATATCAAAACTGTGGCAACTGTCTTAATGTGGAACTGACACCATATCATGTTTTTAACTGCCCTGCAGTCGCTGCAGGCCTTCACCTCTTAAACTACCCCACAGAAGAGGATTTGTATTCTTTTAATGCCATAGAAATAACAAAAACTATTCAAGCACACCATGAAATATGATTCAATAGAGGATACGACACCAACCAACCATAATTCTATGAAAAAGATAATTTTTTGTAAATATTTTTTATTATTTTATTTAATACTTGTCGAAAATAGTTTAACTTGTAAGGCGTGAAATTTTTTACATCATTTTAAAGAATGTAATTTTACATGGCTGAATACAAAATTTGAACGAAATCAGGTGAATAGTTCACGATAAATCGAATTTTAAAAATACGGTTTCTTTTAAATTCGACTTTTCAGGAACTATTCGACTGATTTTGTTCAAATTTTGTATTCAGCCATCTAAAATTACATCCTTTAAAATGATGTAAAAAATTTCATACTTTACGAGTTAAAATATTTTTGACCATTATTAAATAAAATAATAAATATTTATTAAAAGTTATACTTTTCATGGAATAATCTTTGGATTAACGAATTTTATAATTGTGTGCGTATCGCGTGCGGCTGACGACACAGCTTCGAATATTTAAGAAGGATCTTTTCACTTTCATTATATTATTTAAAATATTGCTGTGTTACGGAGGATAAAATCATAAGTTAAATAAATATCTAAAATATTTACGTAAAAAAATCTCCTGTCAACATCGCAAAGCATCAGGTGTTTGAAAAGTAGGGCTAATTTTTGTTTCCTTTGGTTCAATAAAAAAGAAATTAATAAAATTTTATTCGAAAAAGTAACATTTGTTATTTATGTTATAAACAATAAAATGCGAACTTATTTCTTATTCGCCTTAGGTATTTCTAAAAATTCATTAATTTGCATGTTTACTTTTAAAAAACAGAAAAATAACCATATAACTACCGTTATTTTACCACTTTTATATTAACTTGCCTTCGTGTATGTCTGTCCGGGTGGAATTTTGTAATCGATTTTAAACTATTTTCCCGACTAGCTACACACTTCAAATTTGGCGCATAGTTCAGAATTGGATGACAATGCATGAAAATGAAGAGAAAGAAGACATACAAAGCAAAATAAAATTAAAGAAAAATTAGTCTTAAATTAGCGATTAAAATTAGCGATTGTCTTTTGTTGTCGATTCGATTATTTCAATTGAGTGTCACATGTCAGTTGAAAAGTTTTGTCTACTGTGAGTGAAAAAATTGAGATTTTGGAAGTGAGTACAAAAAAAATCAAAATAAAAAATAACATTTTCAAAAACCGCGTTTTAGTAGTGGAGAATAATAATTAAAAAATAAAAGTTTTAAAAACGAAAAACGTGGGGTGCATGAAATACATAACAGTACATATACACATACATATACACATTTTCTTACTAATGCACATGCACAGCCGCATACACATCCACATATACATCCACATGCACATGCATATACACAAACATATTCCACATACACATCCACATTCAGATACAATTACAATTACAGATATAAATACACATATTCTCATGAGCACACATACACACTAACATAACATTACTGTTATGCATTTCATGCGCCCCACGTTTTTGGTTTTTCAAATTTTTATTTTTTTATTATTATTCTCCACTACTAAAACGGGGTTTTTAAAAATATTATTTTTTATTTTGATTTTTTTTTATAAAACTTTAAATTATATACATTTTTAAATTTGCGTAACAGCTAATTGAAATTGTAAATAACAACAAGTTTAAAGAAATGCCTTCCAAAAGCAGGCATAAAATTATGAAACAAATTTTATACAGAGATGTAATCAATCTCTCCAGTAATGCAAAACTTACTGCGCTTGGTTGGCCAATTTTTTTCTAGTTCCATTTTGGTGTAATTCGACAAAATTCTTTTAACTTTAAATTCTGGAACTACATTCTTTTGTAAAAACAAATGAGCAGTTAGCATCCCTGGTTTCATCGACTAATAGGCGAGAGATAGTCTTTTATTTCCACGTAAATAATATCTGCTGCAGATCAATCAATATTTTATCTAAAGAATGATTTGTGTTTTCATTGAATTGTATCCAATCATTAAAAAAAAAACTGTCTTGTCAATTCCCAATTTTATTTCATTTATCCATTCTGAAGAATATTTTCTCAAACGATAACATTTAATCTGCTGGACAAAAATGATAATAAATAAATAAAAAAAATCTAATACTGTAAAGGTAAAAAATAAAACACGGCCGTAGCAGCCTGTTGTTGGTCAAGGGGGTCATTGACTTTTAGACTTCACAATTTCGTAATCAAGGGCATGAGGGTCAACATTTCTCACAAGCCGCCTTTACTTTCCCTTCAAGTTGGTACCATCGATCTGAAAACGGACCACCCTGAATAATTCTTGATCTAATTATGGGATTTTCATGTACTAGGATTCAAATTTAATAATTCAGAGGAGTGATCTCACATATACTAATGAATTTGAGCTGACGATATTGTAAGTTACGAAATCAGTCATAAAAATGTACCTTTTTTTCGAATTTGGACTCCTTACCTTCCAATTATGGGGGAGAGGGGGGTAGCCACAATCTGGGAAATATGATCCTAATAGTTTGGCCAGATGAGCTGCCCAAAGTTTGGTCCCCACAATGTTAATTTTACTTTTTGCATTTTATCGCTATATCTCTACAACTTTTTAAATAAATTGAAAAAATCTTATCGTTTATCTACAGATAATTTTAAGCAAATAATAATTTTGTGTTATTTAATTTAATAATAATTGAAAAAGATTAAAATGTAAGATATAAATTTTTTTACTTCATTTTAAAAAAAAATGTAATTTCATTTGACAAAATACAAATTTTGACCAAAGTTGATCGAATAGTTCCTGAAAAATTGAATTTTAAAAGTCGNAACATATGCTCCTGCACCCCAGAGCCCAAGGTCAAGAAAACTGAGATGGGCACAGACGGCCTTGGCCCTCTTAATGGGCTGTCGCGCCACTGAGTTAGTTAGTTAGTTTTATCTAGAGATAATTTTAAGCAAATAATAATTTTGTATTATTTAATTTAATAATAATTGAAAAAGATTAAAATGTAAGGTATAAATTTTTTTACTTCATTATAAAAAAAAATGTAATTTCATTTGACAAAATACAAATTTTGACCAAAGTTGATCGAATAGTTCCTGAAAAATTGAATTTTAAAAGTCGTATATTTAAAGATAGCAGTAAGTCCTAAGGTTCAGTAACTACGACTCAAATTCTTAGAAAACACGTATGTCCGAAAATATAATATAATTAGAACTTTTATTTATTACAAGCGTATTATGGTGAGCAAGCCTGTCTTGTTTCCTCAATAATAAATGAAAAATTAAATATCTGTGCTACCACCTTTTTTCATTGTGAGCAACAAAAAAAAAGCTCTTCTTTCAGAGAGTAACAAAAAGATAACCAACAATATCCTTGTTTAACATAATTTTTCTAAATTTTAAAATTTAGGAAGATTTCTTTAATTTTAAAATTTTCATCAAATAAGAATTCATATTAATTGCAATTTTGCAATAATATGATATAAAAAAAAACTTTAAATAAAAAAATGAGATAGTATATTTTTATTTAAATATGTTTTATTGCGAAATTTAACTTTCATAAGATAACCAATAGATATTTTTCACATTCATGAGATTTAACATTTGAAATAATAAATTTAAGTAATCTTCGAAACTATTGAAAAATAATAATTTATTAAAAATAATAATTTATTAAAAATAAAATAAAACCTTATTGAATAAAAAATAGCTAATTGTTGCCTTTCACATGTTTTATGATTTGTACTTTGAAATATTCTATGGTAAATAAAAGAACTAGTTTTTATTATTAATTGAATTGTTAGTTAAAAATTACTCAAATAATTATATATAGTGACTAGTTTTGAGTGTAATGCTGTTTGTATTAAGTTTTTTCAATGTTTTTCAAAATGTAAACAGCGTACAATTGTAAAGATACTTGATATTGTTTAGGAAATTTAAAAAAAAAAATTATATGGAACAATAATCTCCTCATCTTGATCTTTAAACTAAACTAGTTTCAAATTTCACAATAACTATTGATTACATCTTTTTTTCAAAAAATTATCTCATAAAAATGTATACCAAAAGATTGTTTTATTATCTGTAACATTCCTTATCAATTAAATGCATTGTTCTTTGCATTTCTATTATAAATCAGGATTACTGGGTAATTTTCTATACAAAATAACACATAAACTAAAACATTGTCAAGGTGAAATGACAGGGGACAGAAATAGAAGCAAAAATTAACAAGGTTAATGTAAACGTGATTGGATTTATGGATAAATAAATACAATGAAATTATTAAGGATTATTGAATAATTTTCTAAATAAAATAACATATAAACTAAAACTTTGTCTAGGTGCAATGACAGGGAATGTAAATTAAATCAAAAATTAAGACAACGCTTCCTTTGCCCAAATAAAATTTAAAAACCACATTGACATCAAACACTTAACGTTAAAAATTGAACTGCGCGTTATTAAGTATAAGGGTTTTATCCGAATATTTAGAATTGTAGCAAAATTTATTATTTAATAATTGATTAGTGATGCCGACCGGACTGTATAGGCGTCAGGGAACTGGTCTTGCATCATAAAGATTCTGGGTTCGAAACCCGGACAAAGCACTGATATTTTTTCTTTCATTCTCTGTACTATCTGTCCTTACTGTGGGAGCAACGTTGGCCAACTTAATAGGGTGACCCTGAAAGAATGGCCAACAAATCTGCCCTAATACACCTGAATTGACGAAATGTCAATCCAGGCAACGCCTTCAACTGAGAGCCTCCACACAGTTTCTTATAGGTAGTTTGATTAGATCACTAAGATAATCCTGTTTACAAAACAGCCATTCAATACAAAATCTAGTAAAAATAAGAAAGTGGTAGCAAATATATGACGAAAATTTTTTTTAATTTATGCATATGTTTGGTTTGTTAACCACTACAGATTCAATTTTCAAATAGATATGATAAATTTCTCTCAATTACTTTTAAATTTTAAGGGCCAATTAGGCCTCAGATGCCCAGTTCTACAACAACGAACGAAAAAACTTATTAAAATTTAGGTCCAAGCGCACAACTGGTTCACTAATTAAATAGTCTGCGCAGACTACTTATATATTACTGTGTGGAGGCTTTCTGATGTCTGATGACCCAAGTGGGCATTGGAAACAAAAAATGAGTGATAAAATAAATTTATTTTATTAAACCAGACTTATCGAGATTTCTTATGAAGACTTATTATGGCCGTCATGTGCCAGACTCTGATGTCTTTTGCTGAAAGAGACTAAATAATCAATAATTCGATAATGAAAACACTACAAAACCATGCCCAGAACTGTAAGAGATATATTGACATTCATTAAAACTATTCCAGTTTGTTATTATTGGGTGCTCTTCCTGCAGGATTTACGCTATTACATAAAGAGGAACATGTTTTTTAGATGTTTATCCCATCAAAATAAAGAATAATAATATCCAGTACTGTTTAGCATAATGCTATTGTTGGAGGTCAAAAATTACCATAATCAAGAATTTCTCTCCGGTACTTATCCCAACAGGTGAGCCATAAAAATTATTATTCCACGTTAGTTCTGTTGGATTTACGCTATTAGATTAAGTAGAACATGTTTTTTTAGGAGTTCATTCTATAAAAATAAAGATTAACGATATTTAGTTTCATTTAGCCTAATGCCATTGTTTGATGTCAAAAATTACCATCATCAAGAAATTTCTCCAGTGCTTATCCCATTGGGTGGGCCACCAAAACCTATTTCAACCGTACCTATAGCAGATAGTGTGGTACATATAATACATATTAAAACAGTACCAATGAACATAATATCAGTAATATACTACTCCTTAGGGATGTTTCCCAGACCGTCGCCAATAGCCCATTGTGCAGCCCTAGTGGGACGTAAATAAAGTACTTACCTACCTGTAATATCTGTAACCAAATAAATTCCTTTTTTTCTGATTATTATTTTTAAATATAAAATAACAAGGGGCTCATCAGTAATCTTAAAGTTGTGTGCGCATACTTATGATATTAAGGTTGAATCCGAATTGTTACACTAATGGCAACTTTTTCATAAAAATCAGCATGGCTCAAATTAAACCTACATGTAAAAAAACCGCTGAGATTGATGGTTTAAATTTCACGGTTAGTTTCCTGCTTACAGAGATTACATTGCTGATGTAAATTATACTTTGGTAAAGATAGAACAGAGCTCCCTTGGCATCGGGCTAACCATGAGGGGTTTCCGTGGTTTTTTACCACCATTTTGTACAAATAGTGATTAGTTTCGCTTATAAAATTCATCTCGAAGGTGAATGTGATCCGGATCTTTAAACAGGTGTTCTCTTGTCTTCTAGATTCAAGGCCAAATGTGAAATAGTAACCTTAAATTATGAAGAAAAATGGCTAATCATAATCACGTAGTTTACCACGATTGAAAAAAATATGCACAGCAGATTTATAAACATTTTTATAAATTAAAATTTTATATTTTTTGCATGAAACCGTTAATTTTTAAATGAAAAAATTTAAAATAAATCATGTGTTTAAAAGCTTAAGCTTAACTATATGTATATTGATTTTAGATTTTCAAAAAATATTATATTCGATAAAAAATATTAAAAATCCTTCTTTAAGACAGAGTTAGGGTCAAATTAATATACCACCATAAATTTCATGAGTTCTATCTATACAAAAGATATAAAAATTGAGCGAAGTAACAAAAACGAGGTAACAAAACTTTAAACGCCTAACATTTACTCGAATTCACTAAAAGGTCGCTTACCTGGCTCTTTTACTGAGATCTTCAAAAAGAATAGAAAGAGCGTGTTTTCCTTCTCCAGAAAACCAGAGTAATATATGAAATACATCCAGTTTTCTTCTTTTTTTCATATATTGACATTCATATATTCATACATTCATATCATTTTTCATACATTTTTTCACATATAGCTCATATTGACCTACTAATAGAATGTACATACTTTCAGAAATTTTTTTTTCTAGTGGTAGCAAATGTCGTGTGTTAATAATTTATTAAATTAAAATCAAAAGAATTTTGCGTAACACTATGAATTAATGATTTAAGCATATCTATGTTACTGTGAATGACAGAAATGGGTAAATGTCGACTTCCACCGGTGAATGTTGACGATCACTTAGTACGGTCCGTTGTCCGAAATATATACTAGATCTAGTTTAAGTGTCACTGCCCGGTATGCCCTACATCAATGTTTTTTTTAAGATTCAGTACCACTGCTCAAGTATTTGTCCGGTACCGACGAATGTTGATAGAGTCGCTTTGGTAAATGTCCGAAATACATACCTAGGTCTAGTTAAGTGACACTGCCCGGTATGCCCTACATAAATGTTTTTTTTAAAGGTCAAGTGTTCAGTGTGCATTTAACCGGTACTCCGAACACTGATGTTTCTCTTAATCTATCCTCAGCAGATATTAAAATATCGAACAAATATAATAATATCAACGAATAAATTAATATCAAATAGGATATATAAGAAACATTTCGGACATTCACGAAAGTGACTATATGATTGTTGACATTCACCGGTGAAAGTCGACACTCTCTTGATTTACCGGTAACCTATAAAAGGTCAGATAGTCATAAGATCATGTTCTTTGATAAGCGCTCTAAAAAAATCCGTTATTTCCCCTGGAAAAAAATATTTCTTTAAAACTTCAAATGTAGGGAATTTACCTTTTGTTCTAAAATTTCATACAGTTATTAAAATGTAAATTAAAACTGAAAAATGACGCTCACAAGAAATTTTGTACTGTTCTTATCACTGTTTACACACATACATATGTCAACATGAATAAAAATCCACATTATTACTACATTTAAATAAATATGTTTTTATTTGTAATACGCGTTGTACGAAACAAACTGTTTTGAAGGAGTGACCCTAACGATATCTTTTAAGATGAAAAAAGACGATACGTTATCTGTTTTAGTGTAATTTATAGTATTGTCACTATTTTCATTCGATCAATGGCAATATTTATGGTGGATGCATGATGAAATGCGATAAAAATGACAAGTGACATTTAGTGGTCAAGAGAAGCATTGCAACACTCAACTGTTTATGACGAATCTCCTTCGCTTAACAAACATTGAGCTGCATCAAAACAAATAGTGACGTCGTCGTTTAACCCTTTTGTACGAAATCCTGCAGCTCTTAATCAGGCCTAAAGTGACATGGAAAACTGATAATAAACCTATAGACTCCAACGACAATTTTATTTATTTTTTTAACAGTTGTTGAAACGCAGACCCAATTTTGAGTTTACGACTATTATAGTTCGAAAACGTTGCCTTGTGTGATCAAGTATTGGGAGAAATTCGCTTTTGTGGAGGACTTTTTGATGAGACTAACCCGCATTCGCGTTACATGGAGAAGAAAACCTCCCACGGTTAGTCAGACGGCAAGGGGACTCTAACTCATGATACTGCTGCGGTGATTTTTATTTTATTTTACATTTTATAACCGTCGTTGAACAGCCGACCCAATTTTCGGGTTTACTAATACTAATGCTCATCTCCGTAGTCTTGTAATTTTGAACCCAACCCAGAAGACAAGGGAACTCCTGGATCAAGTGTGTGGACAAACAAGCCTTCGCCGAAGAGTTTTTGGTGAAACTAATTCACATATGCGTTACATGGAGTGGAAAACCACGAAAACCTCCCATGGTAAGCGCAACGGCAGGGGGACTGTCTACCACTGAGGATATTTTACGTCAGAACTGCGGTATTCGTATCAATTAGCCACTGCTGGGATTCGAACCTGGGTCTCCTCATTAGGAGGCGAAAGCTTTATCCTGAGCCACAGTGACTGCATTAATATTTGTGCCGTTCATGTACTGTACTATATGCCTTGTCTTGTTATTATCTTATCTGATACATGATAAATCCGATGAATCAACGAGAGCCCACCAGGGCTTATACTGTGTAACTAGAACAGTCCGATTTGAAAAAGAGAAGAAAAAAACTGCTTGTGTGAAAGAATTTCATTATATGCTAAAAGGTTACACCACCCTCTCGCTAACAAAGCTCCACTAGAACTACCAATGCCACCATCTTCGCTTCCTATCCATAAACAGAGTGTTACATGTAAATTAAAAAGATTCAATTAAAAGAACCCAGAGAGTTTTTATTGTACTAGTTTACTTCACGATTCCGTTGGGATAACATTTAAACCAAAAAATTTTAATATAGTTTTATGCTGATGACAAAATTTGAGAGAAATAAGTCGAATAAAATTTAAAAGATAATTTTTTTTTTTAAAAATTGAATAACTCAGAAACTATATGACCGATTTCGTTCAAATTATGCTTTTTCTCATTTAAAATGACACACTTTCAAATGATGTAAAACTTAGTGTATCTTACAATATAAAATTTTTCCGAATAATATTGAGTGGAATAATAAAAAAAATTATTATTAAAAATTACCTTTCTCATTGGAGTTTCCTTCGAAATACGAACGAATTTTGCAAACGAAACAGTTGAAACGAATTTTTTAAACAAAAGTTATAACAACTTTAAATGCTTTTTGCGTTAAATAATTCTGTATTTTTTTGTTGTTGCTGTAATTACTAGTTATTCATCAATTGCTGTAGAAAAACCTATTTTTCTGTCTGGAGATCATTATTTTTTAAGAATTTCATTATTTATATTATTTTCATTATTCATTATTTATATTGAAATTTTTGAAAATGAAAAGAAAAATGCAATTGGGTACTTGCACTCCAAGAAGAAGACAACCCATACCACACATGTGACCTATGACGTCAGCTAATCGTGACGTAATAAAGCTGATCTAAGTTTCTCAGCCTAACTTAGATTATTAATAAAAATAAAGTTAATTAAATACATAGCCGTATCGCACAACGAATAAGTTGAAATATAATTCTTTCTCCTCTACTTCTTTTACTTAAGCTATATATTATTTGTTTACGTATTTTATTGTAACCGTGATATATTTTTGTTTTGTGTACCTGGCAACTTCGATGCAGAATAAGATTGTGCATGTTCGACATGGTTTCGTTCCTGTCTTTCTGTTAAGTATTTGTGAAAGAATTGAAGTCTTTGTGAAAGAAAAAAATATAGGCTGTGTCACTTAATAGAATTGATACGTGCGGGTTTGGCTTACTCGAAATAGAATGGAAAGAACAGTTGCAAACGTAAACAAATGCCACTTTTCAACAACCAATCAGGATCGAGATACCCTCACTACGTCACTTGCAGTTATCCCATTCCATAGAGGTAACATAATCTTTCCCTATTTGAATTGTTAAGGTTACGAAATATTTCTTCTTTATTATATATCGAAATATTTCTTCTTTATTTATAATATATCTTCTTTATTTCTCCTTATTTCTTATTAATTAATTCAATTATTTATTTATTTTCTCTTATTTCTTATTAATTAATTCAATTATTTCTTATTTATTTTCTCTTATTTCTTACTAACTAATTCAATTATTTCTTATTTATTTCTTCTTATTGAGTCACTCAATCTGAATTCCTTAGGTTAAATTTTGTTTTCATTTAAAGATGATTATTTATCAAATTCAGGTAATCGTTCCAGGTAATTTACATATTCACAAACTATTCTTTGTTTTCAAGGAAAATATTAACTTTAGTGAGAAGAGCAGTGGTTGGAAGTAGAGCAACTACAAGTAGTGAAACTATTGTAGTCTCTACTTTTTTTCGTAGCTTGAAATGTAGCTCGCTACTNAAAAAAAAAAAAAAAAAAAAAAAAAAAAAAAAAAAAAAAAAAAAAAAAAAAAATAGTGTTGAGAGTAGTGCAATAAAAAAAAACAAAAAAAAAACAGTAGTTTGTAGCGATCCTAGCAACTACTTTTTAGGTTAGTTTAGTAAAGAAACAGGGTTCGAACGCAACTATTTTTTCGAATTTGAGCAGCGATGGCTGAGGGTATAGAGTGTTCGCCTTCCAATGAGGTGAACCGGGTTCGAATCCCAGCGATGGCTGGTCGATACGAATTTCGCATCCGGTTTGCACCGATTACAGTGTTGACGTAATATATCCTCAGTGGTAGGCGGATCATGGGTTAGGGCCCTCTTGCTGTCAGGCTAACCATGGGAGGTTTTCCTCTCCATATAACGGAAATGAGGGTTAGTTCCACCAAAAAGTCCTCCACGAAGGCAAATTTCTCCCTATACTTGATCTAGGAGTTCCCTTGTCTCCTGGATTGGGTTCGAAATTACGAGGAAACGGAGTTGAAAATAAGTCGTCGTAAATCCAAAAATTGGGTCTGCTGTTCAACGACGGTTATAAAATTGTTTGAATTTCATGGCTACAAAGATTCGCAGACAAATCGACGGACACAGTTTTAAATGCCCCTGTTACTGTGAGTTAATAAGAATCGCGTATTCAGAGTGACGTATAACTAATATTTAAGTTAGTCATGATGAATAATAGATAATTTATCTCTTTGGTCGAACTTTCACACGCAAATGCAGGGCTCGTAAAACATGGATGATACTTCATAAGAAGAAAACATATTTTCGATGTACTTCATTTCTTAAAGGAAATAAAAGAGCCTTAAACACTAAACGAAATTGCGAGTATTTGATAAATTTCCTGTCATCTCTTAAATTAAATATTGGGTGTCATGAAGGGCGTAAAAAGTTGAAGACCAAATGAACAAATTTAAAAGAAATGATTCAGAATAACAAACTGACTCGTGTAAATATTTCTAAATAATTCTTCCTGTTTAATGTAAGACAATTTTTCATTCAAAAACATTTTGAACATAATATGTGTCAATTGATTTCTCCATCCGTGTAAATTATTATACTGGTGTCAATTAGTTTCTCCAGTAAAGTTATGTTCCTTAAAGTAGTGAAGTAGTCTACAATTCCGAAGTAATTTGTAGTCACTACATTTTTTTAAAAAAAAAAGTAGTTTTAGTTAACTACTTGTGTTTGTAAACTACAAAAATAATGTAGTTTTTCCGAGATCTGAAAATGATGGCTGAGAAACAAGGATGAATTACTGGGTTCGATGTACGGAGCGAGCAGGAACGTAATATTTCAATTAGGTTCCTTCTTTTGCATTCACTATGTATGAAATCTATAAAAATACGAAACTGATGTTTGTTGTCCCTGTCTATTGCACTATTACACAACTCTATAAATCAGTAATGAGTTTTTTTTAAAAATTATTTCATTCCAGCTCGCTATAAATCATAAATGACAGACGGTTTCTTTAGTAGTTTATGAAAAGAAATAAAATGAATTCCTCGATGCGTCTACCTTATTATGCCATACAATCGATACGCACAACCTTGCATAAATTTCAAAATTTTAAATCTACTCTTATATATATTTTAATTTTTAATCATTTTCATTGATGAGCTTAACACACGTTTTCTCCGAACTTTTAATTCATCTTGAAGTTATTGAATTTTTTTTTCCTCATTTATTTTGATTTAAATAATAATTATTTATCCATTGTTTAGATTTTTCTCGAAATAATATCGAAAATTAGAAAGAAAAAAAAAGGAAAGGGAGACAAGTTAGATGTTGCTAGATAAAAAACTTAACAATGATACTGAAATTTTTAAATATAATAACATTTTAATGCAAATAACAGTTTCTTATTTGAATTGTTTTATTGATATAATATGAAAAGTAACTTAGCAAATACAAATGAAAAGTAACTTAGTTCGATAACGAGTTAAGTTACTTTTCATTTGTTACTTCAAATTATGCCATGATTTCTGTATTCCTAAGTTGAAAAAAAAAATTATTTTCAAGTTACAAATTTTAAGCATTTTCATGGCACTTCTCAAATCTTAATTATCGTTCATTTCCTTCCAATTAACACAGAAACAAAATGCTCTTAAATAAAATTGTAATAACTAGATACATTTTACACAAAATATTCTTTATTTTTGTGGTAAATAATAACTTTTACGGGGCACATTTCCGTATCGGTACTTGTAGTAACAAACTACCACCGCCAGGGCTCAAAAGAAGCTTTTTTTAACTTGCAACTTAAAAAGAAAAAAAAGAAAAAAAAAAGCATGTGTTAGCCATGTTGTTGCTGAAACTTGGCGACTTTTTGGGCGCAAAATACCGATACGGAAATCTATCCCATTTAAGAGAATAACAATGATGAATGCGAAACAATCACGAGGGTTAGTGAGCCGAGCCTCCTGCTTCAAAAAATAAATAACTAAGCATTATAAGAACAACTTTTGAAATTTTTCTTTAAAAAAATCATTTATAATTCCTATTGTGAAACAATGGTAAGCAAACTTTTAAAAGTTATTCTTTAAAAACCTTTGCAAAATTAAATTTCTAAATTTTCAATTAAATATTTTATTGTAAAGAAATGCCGCCAAAGGAAAGAAAACTTAAAAAAATGCCGTATATACCGGAGTATAAGGTCGAATTTCCAAACAACTAAATTTTTTTATAAATCGTGGGGGGGGGGTCGATTAAGAGGGTATAAAGTCAGACATTCGTTGATCGTGAAATATCGATGCATTATAAACAATGATATACATATGGATAATTCTGTATGGATTAACCTCTTTCAAAAACTACTTTCATTATGTCAATATTCAATTAATTTTGCATTTTCTCTCAGCATATTTTCTTTACATATTAAGTTTTCTTGGGTTTTTTAACGGTTAACTTATACACCCGATATACCAGAAAGTTGCTATTTCGTAATAAAAAACAGGATTCAACCTATACAGAGGTAAGACTTATACAACGGGATGTGCAGTAATAAAAACTTTTAATTAAGTTGTTAGCAAATAGTTTCTAGCTTTGCCAAAGAATACGTGAGTCAAGGTTTCTCGTAACAAACCTTCAATAAAACCCTTTTTAATTTAATTCCCCCCCACACACACCAACTTCATTAATTTTTAAATGTCAAATGAGTTTTTCAGCCGTCTTCATATAATTTCAGAAAACACACGAAAAAAAATTCAATGCACTACTTAATTTACATAAATGTGGAAAATAGTAAAGGTTGAAATGTGGATAATAGCAATAATTAAAAATTGGCTAGGTTGTGCAAAGAAGGTTATATTAAAAAAAATAGTAAAGGTTAGAGTGGGATCAAGTAGATATGCCAACTCTGGGGAGCTATTTTCTTTCTCATGTGTTATGTGTTCATTCCTTTAATCCTTTTTCATCACGTTTATTTCTAGTTATAAAAACAAAATTTATAAATTCGGTTATTTAAAGCAGTGTTCCCCAAACTTTTTATCACCGCGGACCTGTCAACGTTTGATAATTTTACAGTGGCCCGCTGGGGGTGGGGGGGCGTTCATTGTTTATATTTAAGATTATTTTGATTCATTAATTTTAATTTAATTGTATTTAAACATGCCTTCAAAATAAAATACAGTTACAACAAAAAATATAGTGATTTAACATTTTAACTTACTAGAACGTTAAATCAATGAGAATCCTGAGCTTGTTTCTTTGCAATGAGACGGTTCAATCTGGGGGTAATCGGAGACAATGATACATTACAAACATTAAAAAATGTAAGTCACTACCTTCAGGGGCCCCCTTTTTTTTAAAATAAATAAAATTTTAATGAAACACCGATATTTTTAATTTGGGTCATAAACCTAGGAATTTAATTCAGTTTCAATGAAATGGGCGGACCAGAGGTTGGGGAACACTGATTTAAAGGATATGAACTCGAGTTAATGTCCAGTTCCATACAATAGGTAAAATTTTGAAATTCAATTCTATTTTAGATAATTACTCAATTTCAATTTTAGATAATTACTTAAAGGAAATCCTTTTTATCAATCAATTTCAGTCCCAAAATATTTTAACAAAACATTTCTAGAAAAAAGGGCGCTATAAAAATTTAAAACAAAATTTCTAATTTTAATTTTCTGGCAGTCACATTTGTGTCAGTTATTTCATAAAGAAATCTCTTCAATGACCAAACAAATACTGAAAATGTAATCATAATATTGCCTTTGTGGAAAATATATAAGTACTGATCACTAATTCTACTTTCATGAGAAATAAACAATCTGTGACTACCACTACTTAATAACAATTAAAACATACATATTTATTTTTGAGATTTCTTTTTGAAACTATTAAATAAATAATTCCAAAAAGCTGAAATGGTAAGATATTACTCGATTAAAAACTTTAATCTCTTTAAAAAATATATTAATAAGAAATACCTGTTNCGATTCCATCTGGGGGTAAGCGGAGACAAGGATACATTACAAACATTAAAAAATGTATGTCACTACCTTCAGGGGCCCATTTTTTTTAAATAAATGACATTTTAATGAAACACCGATATTTTTAATTTGAGTCATAAACCTAGGAATTTGATTCAGTTTCAATGAAATGGGCGGACCAGAGGTTGGGGAACACTGATTTAAAGGATATGAACTCGAGTTAGTGTCCAGTTTCATACAATAGGTAAAATTTTGAAATTCAATCCACCTTCCAAGCAAAAGAATAAGAAAAATAATAATTTAAAAAAAAAAAATCAAATTATTTTAGACAATAAGTTAAAGGAAATCCTTTTTATCAATCAATTTCAGTCCCAAAATATTTTAACAAAACATTTCTAGAAAAAAGGGAGCTATAAAAATTTAAAAAGAAATTTCAAATTTTAATTTTGTGGCAGTCACATTTGTGTCAGTAATTTCATAAGGAAATCTCTTTAATGACCAAACAAATATTAAAAATGTAAATATAATATTGCCTTTGTGGAAAATATATAGTAAGTACTGATCACTAATTCTACTTTCAAGAAAAAAAATAATCTGCAACTACCACTGCTTAATAACAATTAAAACATACATATTTATTTTTGAGATTTCTTTTTGAAACTATTAAATAAATAATTCCAAAAAGCTGAAACGGTAAGATATTACTCGATTAAAAACTTTAATCTCTTTAAAAAATATATTAATAAGAAATACCTGTTATTTCCTATTTATATATTTTTAAAGCAAATGAAGTTTTCAATCATGCAACATAATAAATGATAACTATGAATCTTTTACTCATTGCAAAAAGAAGGAAAATAATGAAATGTAAAATTAGAAGTCCTGGTGCATCTTATTTACTATTTGAGATTAAGGTTTCAAGTTTGAAAAAATCTCTTTAAACATTGAATCGCGAGCCTCTTAAATTCGTTTTAGCATTGTTACTAAATAAAGAATATTTTAATAAGAAAAAAATTATAAAATATTACCTGAATTAAAAATAACTTCAACTTTCACTTATTTTCTCTCCATGACCGCGGAAGTGCCTGGCGTCAAAACATACTTGCGTATTCATTCACACATCGTCCATGTCGAGAGAAAAAAAAAATGATATGTATCAATAGATAAAAGTATCTATCTGGCACACATTAATATTTTTAAGACTTTCTTAAACGATAAATCATGTCACTAATTAAAAAAAAAAAATAACGATAAACTCAAAATAAAAGTTTTCAACTACACCGTTCGCTAATCTCTTTGATGTACGATAAAGAAAGTTAAAAAAAAAGTTCTAATAAAACTGACTGTTAATTTCCTTAGTGGATTGTTAGTCGTGCGCCTCTCAGTTGATTACTCACTGTCCAGATTGGGCAAAAAGCCATTTTTCCGAGTTTAGTAAATGGCATTATTGAATCACGTGGGTAAGATGATCCCTTCCTCCTTCTCACCTTCCCCGACAGAAGATCGCCAGAGGAAAGTTTTAAAGGTTGTCACATCTGGCAAAAAATCGCTTTCTTTATTGATTTATTTTGATAGGAGAAGAAGGGAAATAATAAAACTGTGGGCAATTCTTTCCTAATACGTTAGTTTATTAAGAATTATTGGCGTAAAAGCCCTTTTTGGCAATACAACTTGTTTTATAAAAAAAAACATTCTACTAAAAGTTTAAGCTAAATAGACTTATAAAAACCAATGTTCCTTAGATAATTAAAAATGTTATTGTGGAGTTAATCCGCAATTAATAATAAAGTCAGTATTAGATTAACAAATTTTAAAATTTTTTTTGTTTTTTTGCCGTGTTTGAAAATCGAAAGAGTACCTGCTGGTTTCGAGTGTTTAACTTAACGTTACATTTTGTCTTGCTGCGAAAAAACTGAGAAACTTAGAAACTTGAAATGACAATATTGTATGCACAGATGTATTAGGAGTACGATAGGATAAAAAAATTAACATTAGATTATTATTTCGAGAACTAATAACTAAGACTAAGACTTTCGACAACTAAGACTTCCAGTAAAAAAAAAAATAATAAAATTTAAAAAAATCCCATGCAGACCCTGTAAGCCGCAGGAATGCAGCTAAACACTCGAAATTTGAGTTGCTGAAAGGGCCATTTTTGTTTATAAACTTAAAACTAATTTTTAAAAAAAAATTATAATTTGTTCGAAAGTTACTGCAATATTAAGTGCTTTGTTGCTAATATTTCTCACTTTTTTGCCTGTGATTATTTCTGTTAGGTTAGTGCAGAAAACTAAAACTATTTACGAGAAGAAGGAATTAAAAAAAATTAAGATTCAATGCGAGAATTACACTGAAGAGCCACAAAGAAACTGGTATACCTGCCCGTGTAGGGCCCCAGCGAGAACGCAGAAGTGCCGCAACACGACGTGGCATGGATTCGATCAATGTGTGAAGTAGTGCTGGAGATAATTGACACCATGAATCCTGCAGGGCTGTCCATAAACCAGTGGGAGTAAGAGGAGGTGGGGATATCTTCTGAGCATCATGTTGCAAGGCATCCCAAATATGTTCAATAATGCTCATGTCTGGGGATTTCGGTGGCCGGCGGAAGTGTCTAAATTCAGAAGAGTGCTCTTGGATCCACTCCCAGACATGAGCATACTGTACATTAATGTACAGTATGCCGGGAGAATATATTATAAAATAATGTTTTCGTGACATTTAAAAAAAATATTTCCCTATAAATCCACAGTATTCTATTCATCTTTAAAAGTATAAATAGAGTATCAAGTTGCAAACTGAACGTCAAATTGATTAAAGAGCACTTTTACCTACATTTGGTAAGATTCAATTACATATTACAGTATACTCTCGTTATCACGAACTTCGATATCTTGAAAACCTTATTAGGTCAAAAAAAATACTTTCCCCCTTGGCGCAACATATCCACCTAATGTTAATTTGAATTCTTATGTCGAAAGGTTTCTTCTCAAAACCTTGCTGTGTCGAACTTTTTTTTGAAATAGACAATGATTTTTTTCTCGGAAAAATCGCAATGTAAACCAATTTTTTTTCTATTTAATGCATAATTGTTCTTGTCTTACGTTTAAAAATAAAATTATCATTGTTGTATTTAGACTTATAGTCAGCTATCATTACATACATATTTAATAGTAGTTATTCTTATGTTTCATTATCCTACTTTTTAGAGTAATACTTTAGAATGTATTTTTTTTCTACTTTTTAGAATTTTATTTAGTTCTGAACTTAATATCTCGAAAACTCGCTATCTCGAAATTTTTTCTCACGTCCCTTCAACTTTGAAATATCGAGAGTATACTGTATATTGAAAGTAAAAAAAATTTACTTCTCATTTATTATTTCTTATTGGGTAACAGATTCGGTAATCTCAAGTTTAAATATTTTTTTCGAATACAGTTGAATATTTTACAAATCCAAATAATCGTTCATTTTGTTAGTTACGACTGACACATTAGCAAACTGTTCTTAGACATAAAATGATAATCCTTATATATTTTATAAACATAATGGTCTATCTCTCTCTCTTTCTGAAAAAGGGAGAAAATAATGATGAATAAGAGGCTACCATGGGGGTTGGTGAGCGGAGCGTGCCGGGGCAACACGTCCTAGAAGAAAGAAGGCCTCAGCACGGATCAATTTAGTAGTCCGATGTAACGAACATAACCTGCTCAGTGGATGAAAAATAAGACAAATGTCATTGCGTTCGGACTACTAAGCTGCTCAGTGGTGGCTAATACGAAAGATGTCATTACGTTTGGACTACCAAAGGATCGAATTTCTTGTCTATGGTAACCCGAACTGAGGTCTTTTCTTTTCTAGGAGGCATTGCTAGCTCTGTCCAATGAATAATACAAGCTTCAATAGTTTTTTGACCGTCCCAAAGCACCATCCATGCTATGCTATATATCAATTGCTGATTCATCATAATCGTCGACAAAAACAAACTAACAGACACAAATGTAAAAAGAGGAGATTGATAAGAACCCTATAAAAAGTTTATTTTGATCTAAAAATTAAAAACGTAGGACACATCACTTCGAAAATAAATGTACCGAAAATTTCGCTGATGTCTTTGCAAAGTGATGCGTTCTAAGTTTTTCGTATTAGGTCTGACGAATGAAAGTAAAAGTATGGTCTCCTTTTTTGGCCTGCTTGCAAAACGTAGTTTTTAAAATTTTTATATAGTGCTTTATTCTTCTTCCGTTTAAAAGCTAGAAGTTCTTAATAAATATACATTCTTTTTTGTTGAAAATTGTAAATTTGATGTAAACAAACATAATGAAATTGCAATGAATATAAATTTAATATGCAGTTTTTCTCAGCAGGTTAATAGATTTCAGCAAAAGGATGAATTAAAATCAAGATTCATTATGAGTCTTTTCGTAGATATTTAAAATTTGCTTTCGTCATCTGAAACGCCCACTCAAATTTCGCTCTTTGAGTTTTTGTAAAAATTCGATCTATGTGAACCTTATATTTTTTACACCAAGCTACCGAAATTCTAGGATCGCAGTAATTTAACTTCGACGTTGACAGAGCAATGTGTTTATTCAGTAAGTGTTTTTCCTTAGTATTAATTAGCTTCTCCAACTGTTCTTCGCAAGCTTTTATCATTCGCTGTTTCACGGCCACTTTTCTCTTCGACTTCTCGTTTGGTAATTCTTCCTTGAAGTCTCTAAAATCGTCAAGTTCGGTCCTGAGTTTCTTTAACTTTTTTTGCCTCTCGCCTATTTTCATCTTCAGCTGTTTTGTTCGTTTATCGAAGTTCTTGGGAGGCATCCTTCGGTGGTTGCAAAGTACAGCAACTTCCCTATTCGCTTGTTCATACGCTCTAACTTTCTCAATCATGTTCATGTTCTTTTTTGTGAACACCTTCAGCTGTTCTTCGAACACTTTAGAAGCATTGTAAGTACGAAATACTTTCGCGGACAATCCTTCCATTATCGTGTGCAAGTGCTCGTTCAGTGAAGCCGGCGTTATTTCATCAAAGAGTTTGTGCTTTGGACCTTTGCCTTTTAGCAACTCCTGTATGGCCTTAAAGACTAATGGTTCGACTTCGACTGTATTTTTATACTCCATAGAGTCTTTAGAAAGAAAATGAAAGCTTACGACACACTTACGACCCATTTTTCTCAGATTAATATGTTCTTTTCTAAGCGAACAACAGCCAATAGTGTCTACTTGATCCTTCCCTTTTTCATTCCCAACTCTTAACGCCAAACGATCTATAAAGTACAAAGCTACTGATGTTTGCTTGTATACGGGACAATCCGATTTCATACCTTTCATGTAATCCTTTTTAATTTTATTGCTATATTTATGCAGAGCTCTCGACAATTCGAACTTTGCAATGTCGCCTTCTTCTCTTAATGTAGAGCTTGGACTAAGAAATACATACTTATAAGTGTTGGATATGTCGTCAAACCAACATGCCAACCACGTGACAGTGTTGTTGTGCACCACTTCCCTCCATTTCCCACCTACACTTGGTTTCGGTACTTTGCAACCCGTTGATAAATTGATGGTAACATCGTTTGGCGTGATTCTTTTTTTCAAAGTTCCCATTTTCGGGTGATTGCCTCGGCCTCTAAATAAACCTGGTGGCTCGACTTTGTAGTTCCCAATCTTTTGTTTCTTGCCATCTACCATACACCAGGCGTATTTTTCCTCTAACTTTTCCCGCTTTCTTTTCTCCCGTTGCTTTTTCTCCTTGCTCCATTTTTTCTTGGCTTCGGCTTCTTTCTCAAAATGCTGCGTAATCTCCGTGAAATTGCACTTTTCGAGATAAGTAATTTTCTTTTGCTCTCTCGAAGTCATCGTTTCTCTCCAATCTCTCATAAAATTTTCGTTGAACGTCACATTTTTCACGTATTTCTCCTTAAGCATCTTGGCGTAGAGTGTGGCGACTTCTTCAGCTTTCCTATTCAACTTGAAACGTTTGTTATTGTACTTGAAAGAGACATTTCTTGGCAAAGGCTTGTATTTTGGTGGAAACATGGGACCATTGTGTTTAAGCTTTCTCCATTTAACTCTACCTGGACGCGTTTTTTTAATCAGTTTTGTCAAACTCTTAGCTGTTCTCTTTCTCTTTTTAGGTTCAACCTTCATTTTAAACTACTAAAAAAACTATAATTTCCTTTTGCAACGAATTTTGATTTGTTTGTTTACTATTCAGCCACATATATGATTTTTGTTTCATACATTCTTGAAACCTGCATCATACTTTTGCTAACTTCCATAAAAGGGATTAGAACAGCAGAAACATGTGTTACTACAGAATATTCACTTTCTGAATGATAATAGTTATCAAGTAACAGTTTAAAAGTATATAAATATACGTAACTATTACAAATCACCGTTATTGTAACTGGGTCATAACAGATATTCACTCTCTGACTGAAAATAGCTATCAAATAACAGTTTCAAAAAAAAAAAAAAAAAAAACNTATACAGTTATAGGTACCTATTACAAAATCATCGTTTCTAGATACTGTTCTCATTGGACTTGTCCTTGCAGAAGAATATTTTTTATTTTTGCTGTTTACTACGTATTCAACGCAAAAGATTATGCTAGATAGTATTCATCGTATACCTGGTTCTCTCTTCTTTCAGCAGACAACAGAGGTGTTTATAACTTCCTTTCGATGATACGAATGCATTGATATACAATTTACACTAATCTGAGCTATGACGTCATAGGTGGATTGCAAGACTTCCGGTTTGATTTTTTTAAAAAATTTTTTAGGATATTGGGTGAAAAGTAGTCTGCACAAAATTTGCGATCCATTTCATCTTCCACGGTACGTATCTCTATATTTTATTTGAGTTTCTGGGATTAAAAGTAAGTTTATAGAGCAAAGAAAATTTCTTTGTTGTTGCCGTAGGCCATTAAGGCAAAGGGGGGCGATTGTTCGTAGTTTCCAGTGGAGCCATCTATGGCCAAAAACTCGACTTGTGCACGCATACGTCACACCCTTTTACATAGCGGGCCCTTTCATTCATCCACAGATTGTAATTTTGACCTGAACCAGAGAACGATTAATCTCCAATCCAGTACCCCCAGATACATAATTTGTTATCCGAACATGGAGGACTTTATGACCCGACAGATTGAACGTGGACCATTTACTACACGGTCACCATTTACTACACGGGGAGTCTTCAGTCGGCTGGGAGTCACGAACGGGAGTTCAGTGCTCTACCAACCAGGTACCCCGGTCAGAGAATTTCCTTACTCAATTATATAACTGTTTCAAGCAAACTAAAATTTTTGAATTTTTGATCAAAATTTCTAGACCATACACAGAAAATATTATTTGATTTTTTAAAAAAAAATGTCTGTAATGTCCAATGGGATTGACCACTTTTGCCGTGTATTACATTTCCTTTGAAAAAAAAATTGAAAGATGTGGCACATTTCTAGAGTTATCCCCAAAAATGCGTCTGTTTGTATACTTGTGGACATGAGTGTATGTTGCTCTTGTTACTCCAGAGTTATAAGTGCTACAATACTGAAATTTAGATAGCGATATCTTATGCGTTCTTGCAGGGCACAGAAATGCTTTGGGCTTCTATAGCACGTCATATTGTTTGAAATCGAACTAAAAAACTTCACATACATGAAATAAAGCATTTTTATGATATGCAATAATTTTAACAAATTTAAACACATTTTGATTACCCCAAAAACTCAATGAACATAACTATGCACAATTTAAAAAATAAATAAGATTCTAATCAGTTTCAATCCTCAAATAATAAAATAATTTTCTAAACCACGAAAGCTAATTAAAATAATTAAATAAAAAACGCAAAGGTATAACAAATCGAGAAAAAAAATCAAACGGTGTGAAATATTTTGTCAAACTTAGCAGTTATTAAAACAATTAATCTTTCAATGAGCAACAGCCATTACCAGTTTAGAAGTTGCTGTCCCTCCAAACTCTTACAATTATTGCTTTATTCAACTCATTTCAAATACTAAAAAGAGTGGGTAGTGGTCAAGCATTTTTATGACTTAAAACTTGCTCACATTCATTTATTTTACAGGTGAGTATAAACCTTAGAAAGTAGAATGACAGATGTCGGTTACCCTTTTAAGTTTTTCTGGTGATAAACTATCCAAATTATTGATAATCCATAACTATTTCTAGAAAGAAAAACAAAATGCACACTTTATACAATATATTTATTTTCGCACGTGGCAATGAAAAGGCAGACCAGCTAGCCAAGAAAGGGACACTCGAACCACAATGTAATAAACCGATTCCACCAGACTCCCTTAAAAAAAAAAAATTTCCGAGAAACTTATGGCCGACCTAAAGCGCAACCAAGCAGTAAAATCCACCGGAAAACCCTGGGCTAACATCCAAAACAGTTGGAAGAAATTTTGTCACAGTCCCCGTAAGAAGGCTGTGGCAAACTTCAGACTCTCAACAGGCCATGACTGCTTGGCAGAGCACCTCAACAGAATAGGTATTCTTCTATCTAGTGAGTGCCAAATCTGCAATTCGGGAACTATGAACTCAGACCACTTGCTTGTATGCCCTTTACTGGACAAACAATCTCAAGAGCGGGGTGATCTCTGTAAACTTTACTGGGATGCCAGAGATCACTCTGTAAAGACTACTCTTCATTCTTCACTGTATATAGTTTTTTTAATTTAATTTTATCTCTGTGTTCTTTTTGTGTTAATATGCGTTTGTCATGTGTTTTCTTTGCTTGTTAATGTAATTTTGTTCCTTTTTACTCCTTGTTTATGTCCACTTAAAGCTGAACATTGTATATGGATTAATATTTCCAATAGAGTCATATGTAACAACACAAACATATATTTATTTTAAAAAATATGTAAAGCAAAGTTGTTTGTTCTTAGTTTTTTTTTAAAATAAAAAGTAAGATTATCAAGCCTGTTTGTGCCCATATGTAAAGATGGTACTGCATTTTCGATTACATTAAGATCGTAAGGTATCAAACTTTTTTATTAAAAGTAGAAAAACAAGAGACAAAGCGATGCACTGAGTGAAATCACTTTTCGTGATCAATCAATTATCTTTTATTGTTTCGTCTCTTTATTGTTTTGTTTCTTATCTAGTCTATCAATAGATATTAGTTGGAATAGCTCCGTCCAAAAAATTTTAAAATATGAACAGTGTTTGTCTAATGAACACTGTTCAACGGTAGAATTACTATCTTTTATTCATCTGATTGGCTAAAATGTAATAAAGGAACATATTCTCTGTAAGAGTTCTAATTGTTTGAATGAATTGTAAATTCCGTCAAGGAGTCAACTATACAGTAAACAGTACACGTTCAATTATTAATTCGGTTATTTTTAAAAAAATCGGAATTGTTCTATTATACAGGGTGTTCCAAAATTATCTTTACAACTTCAAAAATTCATAACTTCGAACATAAACAAGATATTTAAATTCTGTCTTTTGCATGTATTACTGCAAGTAATAAAGTTTTTTTCCCAATAGGCTGAAAAGTTTTAAGTGAGGATGTGGACACCACAACAGAAAGCTCAATGCGTCTCATGGCCGTATTCGCTCCACATTTTTTAGGTCATCAAANAGGTTATGTCAAGGTACGTCTCTTGTGAATATCAATTGATTGTTAGGTTTTCTCTTTTCTAATTGCCATTTATATTTCACCAAATGCAGCCATTAGGGATATTAAATTATTTATTGCAAAATCTTTATTGCCACTATCCACTGCAGGTTCACAAGATCTGGCAGCCGTTACTGGTGAAGAAATTGATTATTGTGAGCGGCCTGTGATCCTTGCAGGATATTTAATGTGAATTTCTCGTTACCTGAAGCTGAAACATTATTTACCTTCCTTAACGACAAATTTGGATTGGAAATGAAAAATGGTAAGAATGATCCAACAACCAAAGGGGTAACTACCATTGATGCAGTTTTTCCAAGAAATATTGAAAAAATAGAACTCAAACATTTCGTATCTTACTTTAGTTATCATAATCCCATTGTAAATGTTATAGATTTGGATATTTCTCCACTCGAAAATTATAATTAAAAGATGCGATCAATCGTGGATTGTAAGCATTGTTAATAAAGTTTGTCTTAAAGAGACAATATGATTTCCCTAAAAATCAATTTCTACCCCTTCCTATTTTCATTTCCACATTACGAAGTTTCACTTCTTCCGCGAGGAGGGACTTCACGCACTGTTTTTTTTTATTTTCTTATATTTTAACATTCTCTCTGAGACAAAAAAAAAACAACAAAAAAAAGCAACAACATGATTTCCGTGCATGTATACTAACAGTTATTTCTCTGTATTGAGCTATTATCTTAGTGGAAGTTTCGGGCACCGATAAAAAAAAACCTGCATGGAAACAATTCTAAGAAACAGTTTGATGTAAAAATACAACCTTTGGAAAGCAATATGACTTATCAGTAAGCTATTCAAATCCCTTTATTTGTAACAAAAGTTACAAAATAAAATTTTATTGTAGCAACATACGTCATTTTTAATAAATCCAAAAGATATGAATGAATCATTCATTTTGGATCTGTTACACTCTGTCCTTACCTGTTTAAAAATGCCCCCACCCGCACTATTGATAAATACGGAAAAAACAATGAATTTAGCATTTTAGATGATAGCACGAAAAGAGCGAAGAATAACTTTTTGTAAAAACCTTGAACATTTGTGGTCAGCTGGATACCTCAAACCTTGATGATGAAATAGAATAAACACATCCCAATTCATTCATTATATTTATTTATTTTGCAAATTCTTTATATTTGCTATTTTCCCCTACATTTCCACTTGTATTTATTTTTTTAATTTTGCTCATTGATTGATTTTTTGCTTTTTACGGTTAGATTAACTTTTTGATTTTTACCTGGAATTTTTTAAAGTAAAAAAAAAATTTTTTAGAAACTTTTAATAACATTACTGCGCTAATTAGCAATCGTTAATTTTTTATTTTTAATGTTGCAACGTTAACACCAAAATATTCCAGTTCATTATTAAACAAACTCTTCGTAAATACATTTTTCTTTAGCTTTTTTCCCAACATTATTTTAATTCTATGGTTGAGAACATAAAGAAAAGAAAGTTATCTTTCTTTGATTATACGATCTTCAAATAAAATAAAAACTGAAATTCAAAAAAAAAAAAATATCAGTGATATATTAAGAAATTATAATTCAAATATATGATACATTCTTGCTTATCGATTTCTTTTAATAATATCTGTGACAAATGTTTTTCATGAGTATATATTTGTAACAGGGTTGACATGATTTAAATCCCTTGATTTTTTTAATAAAAGATTACTCTTAATGATTATTACAAATAATTATTAAGTCAAATATTGTTTTATTCAGGATAATATTTATAAATATAAAGGTTATAAATTTTAAGTCTCATTTTATTGTTCTTGAACGTTTTATGCAGGGAAGTAATGTATATAATTATTTAATGTTCAGAATAGACTAAAAATTTTAAAAAAAATTGACTAAATGTAGATTAGACTGCTGTGAAACATTTAACTATAACTTTCCATTGCAAGTAAATAATTGGTTATAGGATAAAAACATTTCAATAATACCATTTTAGTGTTATGTTCCTTTAAACAAATGATTTAATATACACTGAAGAAAAACTTGCTCTGCCAAAAGTAATTTAGAATAATTTACTTTTCATTTGACATCTAACTGACAAATACAGTTTGTGTCTTAGTAAATTCATGAAAGAATTGAACTTAGAAATTCATGAACGATTGATTTTTTTCAGGGATTAGCTTGCAATAATTATTTTACACACTCTAGTTACAAAATATTAAGTACTTTAGTTATAATACTGCTTTTAAATTGCATCAAACATTAATATATTCTACCAGAGCTTTAATTGATATATAGGCTCGAAATCAAATGAACTGGACCAATGAACGCCAACTCTCACATTTTCATGAAATTTTGTGAGAAAGTACTTGCTGAAAAAGGGCTGGAATAATTTTTTTTAAATTGCTTGCACAAAAACTACGATGAGGGGGACATTTTGAAATTATACGCAATTTAAGAAAATGACGGACCATAGCTCATGTGTTCTTAAAGTTTATAATTTCTTCTTTAATGAGCAAATTTATTTAATTTTGGTGACCTTAGAAAGAAAAAAGTGAGAGCTATGTAATTAAACTATTAAAATTCTAGAAATATATTAAGTATTTCAAAAATTTTATTAAAATAAGTTTTGCCTTTTTCTTTCTTATAAATTTTCAGAATTGTTTTACATGTTCAGTGACCCAAAAAAAAAAATAATAATAATAAACGGACCATCCTAAATAAATTATCGAATCTTCACGTTTTAGGATTTAATATTAATAGGTCGCGGGTGTGACCTCAAATATGCTAATTAGTTAGTGCAGACGACATTTTAAGTTACGAAATTAGACAAAACAATTTAAGCATACCTTTTTTCGATGGAACCGGATTTCTGACCCCCAAAATAGGTTTCTGTTTGATTTCGTAACTTAAAATATCGTCTTTACTAATTAATAAATATATTTGAGGTCACCTCCTCTAGCCATTGAGATTGAGTGATAGAAGATCCGATCATTAGATCAAGAATTATTCAGGGTGGTCCGTTTTTTTTATATTACTTACTGTAAACTTTTCGCAACTTTTAACGCATCAATTTTATTTTCGCATAATGTTTAAATATCCTTAAAGAAAAAAAAAGAGGGTGTTTTTTTGGCATCATGTTTTTGGCATAAAATTTTTTTTTTAGTACAAAAACTAATTTTCTTAGTCTTAATTTTTTTTTCTCCTTGTGTTTAATATATTTTTCAACAAAAAAAATTATAAGAGGATGTTTTCCGTTCTTTTGTCATTAAAAAAAAAAACTCTTTTTGTAGCACAAACAACAAATTTTTTGACCTCAATTTTTTTTCTCATTATGTTAAATATTATATTTTTCCGCATAAAATATCTAAGGGATGTTTTTTTTTCGATCATTAAAAAATAAAATACTTTTGGGTTTTTGTAACACAAAAACAGTTTCTTGATCATATATATTTTTTTTCCTGACATATTTCAATACAAAAAATATTAAGAGGGTGTATTTTGTTTTGATTGAATTACTTTATTTATAGAACGAATCTCTTGAAATACTTAAGCTAAAAACCACAATACATTTTTCTTAAGGCAGCCTTTCGAAGATTCCGCCGTAATATGAAATGCCTTCTTGCGAATAATATGCTACTTTTATAACTGCTTTGAGTTTGCTTTTGTTACTCATGACTGCTATGTCAAGTTAAACCTATCCAAAGCCAGCTTTTATTTTGAAAAAGCCATAGTTTTGTGAAAAGGAAAAACGTTTGTGGTCTAATTTTTTACTATTTAAAAACTTACTCCAAATGCTGCATTTCCTGGGCTCATATAACAATTTGCAAAAACTGAGAATAAGACAGTGGTTTTGATAATTTTCATGTAGGTGGAAAAATATCGCTAAATTGGCGATTTTTAAAAAAGTTTAATAACTTTTAAGACAGATAATTCTTCATGACAAGATTATACATATAGTTTAAAATCATAGCATTGCTTCAAGTGCCATAAGTTCAGTGGTACTTAAAATATGACTTGTTTTTTTCCCTTGGTGACAAAGCTTCGAAAAACACAATGACCAAAAACAAAAAAACACCCTTTTGTCTTATTTATGCTGAAAATTATAGCATTTAACATTGTGTGTAAAAATTGAAATCAAGGAACTTTGTTTTTGTGCTATAGAAAAAAAAATTTAAATATTTTTATTAAAAACCACTTTTTGTTTTTTTAATGATGCAAAACACCCTCTTGATTTTTTTTTATGTTGACAAGTATGACTTATAGTGAGTCACCATCTGTACTTACTCCATTTTGTTAAACTGAGTAAGATTTCAAAATGGTCCCCTAATCGTAATTTTGGTCTAAAATATTTGAAAATTTTATAATTCCTAGTGGTAACTAAAATATTGCACAAATGTCTTAATAAATTAGATTTAAAAGAATGTTGGTCACCAGTACATATAAATTATGTAAACAGTTGTATAAAAGACTAGATGGTCAAACTCTGATAAACGTCTTAAATATTTTTTTTATGTATTTCAACATTTTTGCTAAGATTAGAAAAATATTGCGCCCAAACCTGAAATGTTGGCGAGTATGGGATATGTGTGGATTTACCAACTTTAAAAAATAAAATAAAAATTGAATCCAGCTTTGTTTTTCTTTCCATTAATCAATTAAATTTTTTCAATTAATCATTCGGACATCAGATGATTAATTGACGCTTATATTTCCCTTTCACATTTCTCCCCGATTTTGATATTTTTTTCGAAAACTAGTTTATTGTTTTTATTACTGTGTTTATGATAAGAAAAATATTTTATAATTTTTTTTAATGTGTTAATTACCTAGTACCGATTGAGGTTTGGCGAGAAAGAATTCATGAAATTGGCAACCTTTAGTACCAGTCTCGGGCTTACGTTTGTTGTGTGTCACCTCAGGTTTTTCCCGTTAACGCGCCAACAGTGACAGAGGGCGCCGGTCTTCTGTTTTTGTTTAAAAAGTGAAACTAATACTTCACCGTCTAGAATTGTTTCAAGAATTAGCAGGTGTTTTGATTCCTTTTTTTTCTACCTCTCATTTCGTGATAAACTTGACACTGATTTGCGTCTACTGGCATCCATAAAACTAAATAGCCTATAAGGTTAATATAATCAGTCATTTATGTGTAAGTCTTACACGCGATGTGAAATATTAACATCAAAATACAAATGAAAAACTAGCTACGTGAGATGCTGTCCAGTTACTTTTACAGGGTGCGTAGCCAAATTATTCAACAAAAAATAAGCACCTTTTAAGCACTCAAAAAATATTTTTAAGCACTTTAAAAAATTTAAAAATTATAATTAGGCATGGTTGAAGGTTTTTGACAATCGACGGTTATATCTTCTTTTAACCGTCATGTCAAAATAAAGAAAACCTTTTGATATTGTTTCTGACAATTGTCAAAAACCATGAAATTTTGAATCATGTAAAACGAATGGCGCTTTCATACGCTACGAACTGACTATACGCCGAAATAAATTGGGGTTGAATTAATTATGAAAACGTTGAATAGAACAATGTGAACTGTGTCTTTTTGCATGATTCGAAGCGAAAATCAACATAGTAAAGAAAAAATCTCATTTTGAAAAAGGTAAAATTAAGCACTTTTTAAAAAACACCTGAAAACGCACCTTTAAGGGCTTTTAAAAAACGAAAATAAGCACTCTTTAAAAACGCTACGCACCCTGCTTTTAAGAGGGAATATGCCACGTGATATGGATGGGGGGGGAGCAACTCTTAATAAAAATGTGAAATATATTTATAGAACATTAATAAATTAAAATGTATAATTTAGAAATTTATTCATTGCGAATTATATGAGACTACTTTTTTTTAAAAATCTTATTTCAAAATATCAGGCATTGTTCAAATATTACGTATGCATGGTTTTGGCAATTTTAGACTCCCCCCCCCCTCTTGTCAGCGAAAATAAACCAATCTCACTCCCCCTGTGATGCATGTTTACACAAGAAAGTTGCAGTATCCTCTCTTTGTTTTTTGCTATAACATTTACTGTCAGGGCCTGACTTAGCCTAATCGGGCCCCCCTCTGCTTCATTACTTCAGTAATAAAGAACCAAACTTTATGGAGGTATTTAAATTTTTAAACTCATTATAGATAACAAGATTGACCAGAACCTAAAATAGCTATAAAGTCCTCCCCCCCCCTCCAATGGTCAGACTAAATATCGTTCTGTCCATTTTATTGATTTTCTGACAATACTATGTCCATCATGACGGATGCAGTTTTCTGATACTTAACTTAGTCATTTAGCCGCGAAAAATTCATATCTTTGCTGACATAAGGGCGGAATTCAGCCTAAATTTTCGGAATTACGATGGCTCTATCAAAGTTAATCAAAAGTCTGTATTTTTATAAACATATCGCACTTTGCGATATGCAAAAAATACAGGCTTTTGATTGACCCAATTTGCCCATGGTAATTGCGAAAATTTAGCTGAATTCCGCCTTAGAAAGTCATAGATTTTGAAATATAGATTGTGTTCATACGATAGATTAATGAAGAAGCTAACATAAAACTGACGAATTTTACACTACATTGATATTTAAAAAAAAAGAAAAGTTCATTAGAGAAGGATACGTAAAATAAACTTTCTACTCGATTTGGGGGCGGGCCCCCTCTGATGTGGGGCAACTGCCCCTGCCTTAGTCAGGCTCTATTTATTGTAGTAATATAATTATAGTTTTGAATTCAAGTAAAAGAAGTAACTTTGTCCAAAACAAAATTTATGTTTTCATTCATTTCATAAAATTTGGAGTCTAATATTCATTTTTGTTTCTTCTCCTGTGGTTCTTGACCTCCGAAACTACTATTTCGCAACTCTTTCTTTACCCCCGAATTTAATTCGAAATTTTTCTAAAGGTAGGTTTTTTAAAATTTAAAAATAAGAGAATTTTAGTGTCTTACGTAAGCACTGGTCATATACCTTCTTCCCCCTTGTCAACTAAAATAAGCCAATCACGAACTCCATTATATGCTTATGTAATTTTGAAGGGCTCTTAAGTAAATTTCAGTTGTTTTGAGGAGATTATATTATAAACGGCCAAATGAAGAATAATAAACCTTGTCCATTTTTTTCTTAGTAGCAACTTGTTTGAATTTTTTCTTCTACATCTCTGTTTCCCTCCTTTCATTGTGTTTCGATACTGAGGAAGGTTCGTGATTATGGAAGCAAAACTAGAGTTCTTCTGTTTTTGTGGCTTCATTCGCGTTGCCTAGCTTCATTTTTATTATTATAAATCTCTTTTAAATTATGCATAATTTAACAACCATTGATATAATATAACTCGTTATTGAAAACCTGTTGCAATGCTACTTGTTTTATTAAGTAAACAGTATATTAAAGTAAAGAAGAAATATTTTTTTAACAAAACACTGAATTTATCTGAGTGGAGAAAAAAAAATTTATTTTTCTTTTTAAAGTTAATATAAATGAACTACTAGAAGGCTTCGCCCCCTGCTCGCCAACCCCCGGAACTGCTTTAGCAGTTTACTTCGGATTGCTTCGCAATCCAATGCTCGCGCATTGGATACGTTCTTAACGTCTACCTTTGTATACTTTTTTGAATACTGAAGTTCCGAAAACTTTTCACAGTAGAAAATTCTAAACCTGTACATTTCAATATTATCTGGGCATTTGGCGACACAACACTTATAGAATTGAAGGATTTGTTACGTCAAGCACTCAGGTATCATAATTTTGATCTAGTTGCGCTTCTATGTCATTTTGATTTATGTTGCTAAGTTAACTTTCAAAAAATTCTATGGCTGGCAACAGCATTTTTATTTTTTAAGTTTTTTATTTCTTTTAGAATTGGGTATAATATGAAAAAAACACAACTACTTCGATTTAGTAGGAACAACATATGACGCAATGCTAAACGAATGGAATTTAGTTGTTGTTTATTTAGTTATTGTTATTAGTAGTTGTTGTTATTTGTTTTAGTTGTTGTTGTTTATTTAGTTGTATTTAGTTTCAATAACTTTCCTTTATAATGCAATAAAATCTGGCGAGCAGCTATTTGTTTGATCGAACACTTCGTTTGTTTATTTGTGGCTTGAAGTTAGGCTCGCAGAAAATGCCGTTCATGGGTTAAATTTAGTAGGAGCAACACAACCTGTGACGTAGGCTATATTATACCCAATTGGGCATAATATGAAAAAAACACAACTACTTCCACTCTGTAAATTTTACTAGGAATAATATTTACCTTTTAGTTTAATTAATAAGCTGAGTTTTAAATATGTTTACTAAATTCATAAACTTAGATAAAACGAAATAAATTATTTCAAAAGGAACTAGACTAATACATTTCCAACCTGACGAGTAGCGACTCATAACAACACATTTCGTTTAAGGTTACTAGAAATCAGGTTCACAGTAAATGCTGTTTATTAGTTAAATTTAGTAGGAATAGAGCCCCTGAATTAGACTATAGTATACCCAATTCGTTATTTTTTTAGAGAAATGTTTTTTAACCTAACAGAATGTTCTCTGTATATATGAAAAAAATAAAGTAAATATTTAAGTGTTGTGAAAAGAATCTTATTTAGTTGTACAAAGTACTTCTTTAAAAATTAAAACTGTTGCCACCGGCGGAAAAGAAATACAGCCACGTAAGAGAATTAAATATATTAGATTATAAGCCTAACCATAGTAAAACTTTTAGCACACATTAAAGTGGTAAATTTAGAAAGAAAAAAAATACTCAATTTACTGTTCAAAATTTATTTTCAGGTTGTCAATTCTCATTGTTTTCCAACTTCATAATGAAAGATAACATTATCTGAATAATGTTTTTCATGAATGTATGAATGAACGAATTTATTGTAAATATACTAATATTAAGTAAATAAAATACAAAAAAAAAAAAAAAAATTACAATAATTCTCCTCTCAAGAAGCCACTTTGTTAAGTGTTACGAAAAAATAAATAAATAAATATTACATTTCACTATAGTATGTTTACAGCTTTAATTTTTTGTTATTTGTAGACATTAACATGTCACGCCAGTGGATATAAGGTAGAATTAACAGTTCCACTGGCCACAAGGTGACTAAATATAACAAATGGCGATTCGAAAATTGTCATCGCCACTTTTTGACCAAAAATTTTCCCCTTTGCTTTCGATTATTATTTTTTTCAATAAATATGGAATTATTCTGAATATTTTATGATATTAAAAAATTACTTTATTTCACGTTTTTCTTTTTTAATAAAGTTTTTCTTTGTTTTAGAAATGGACATAGTAATGTTTACCATGTTTTGAGAAAGGCTTCAAAAGAAATACCTAATCAAGTTCTTCATTGGATACCCGCAAGTGACTTGGTATGGGTATCTCGATCCTGATGAGTTGTTGAAACGCGACATTTGTTTACATTAGCAACTGTTCTTTCCATTCGAGTACTTTCATTATATATTTACACTGAGAGTTAACACAAAGACAGATACAAAGCAATGTGGAACATAAACTAACTAATTATGCAAAGTTGCCAGGTACACAAAACAAAAATATATCAGGTTCACAAAAAAAAAAATCCAAAAAGAAATAATAAATCTTAAGTAAACTAGACCTGAAAACATTTAATACACGTTTTTGCTGACATAGACAGTTGATCGCGTTTTAATGTAAATATTTTTGTAAAAACTAACCGAAATTGAATTTTATTAAAAGTTTTAATGCTTGGTTAATTTGGTACAGCTGGGTCCCAGGCCCCATCATACCTTGACTGTATTCAATTTCTTTATGATAGGCGTTGCCATGCAACCACAATTTTGTCGACAAATAAGTACTGTGTACAGCAGTGAGATATATATATATACACAATAAAGACAAAAAGGATAAAACAAAAAATGAGATTCATTAACAAAGAAAATTAAGAAAAATAATAAGTTTTATTTACTGGGATAAGCTGCAAGTACATAAAACTCGTAAAATAATTTAAAAATATGTGCATAAAAAAAACATGAAAAAATATAAAGAGTCTTTAAAAGAGAAGAAACAATTATTAAAATTAAGTATATTTAAATTTTTTTTTAAAAAGCTGGAGAACAAAATAAGGAAAATATATAATCTTGTCTAAGTCTTCAATTTCTTGATTACCCTTTTAGTGTTTTTTCCAGGAGTATTTATAATGTTATGTTTCCCAAATGGGAAACTTCTGCTTTTAACTTTTTTAGAGTATAATCTAATAGCCGGAGGATGCTCTTCTTAGAGATTGTCGAATACGCAGCTTCAGAAATTTTTCCTTAATTTCTAAAAAAAAAACATTAGGTCCAACTTTTCTAGCTTGCAATTTTAATGCTTCACCTTTCTTAAAAGGAACAGGCATTGATGTTAATTTAACTAAACAAGAAGGCCATCTAAATAGAAAAGAGCTAATGTAAAATTCTTTTAAATAATCAAAAGCTACTTTTTCAGAAAACGAGAAAAAAGGAAGAAGATATTATAATCAGAGGAGGAAAGAGCCTCACACCAAAATCAAAACAAAACCAGTCATTCGGCACCCCTGCTCAAAGGGTCTTGTTCTTCGTAGTCATATTAACTGGAAACCATGCAAGCCTAGACGAGTTCTCATAAAAGCCAAACAATATTCACATGTTATTAATTTTTATTTGTGTCTTAAACTAATGTTTTAAATACACTATAAGAAATTAGAATGCATTATGACATTGGGATTATGATCCTAGGCTTTAAAACCAGTTTTTGGCATTTAATATGACAAAAAGAAGCTCATGACTATAACAATCAAACGCTAATTTTTACGATACAATAATTTGCGAAAAGTCAGTTATTGAATTCAAAATACTTTTCCATGTTTATACTTTTAATAGGTTGAAAGGATTAATGGGACAAGGATTAAAACATCACCTAAAAAAGCATATATTTTATTCAAAGTAGATATAAATTTCAGAATAAGAAAAATGATGAGAAATTAAAATAACTTCACAAGATGCACTTTTGTCTTCATTAACACACAACACCTATGCATGAAGAAAAAAAAAAACAGAATTAAAATGAAATAAATAGTCAAACAAATATCAAGAATTTTAAAAGTTAATGAAATAAAACAATATACTCATTGCCTAAAAGTAATAGTTAGGTTTTTTACCACATTGAGGCACTGGATTCATTCGGTCAGAAGATGTCGTCATTTACCACTAAATTAAAAATTCTATAGATATTCTTCTGTGATATAAATATGTGTATAAATAAGTGTGTAAATACGTTTAATTTGGGGGATTGTTTAGATATTTGCCATTAAAGTTTGTTTTAAAAACACAAGGATTTTTTATTTTATTTAGACTATATATACTACTATA
>NC_092211.1:86641189-86659187 GCF_043381705.1 Parasteatoda tepidariorum
TGTGTATGATCCTGTATTTTAATAAATGTAAATATAGCATTTTAACGTAAAGTTGACTTTTTCGCTGTGACATGCTTGCAGAACATTTGTATAAATCAATGACCCTGTTGCAGAACATTTGAAAATATTTTGCTTATGGCTATATAACACATGTCTAGTTAAGTGCCACTGTACGATATATACTTGCGCGGTATGTCCTACTCTGATGTTTTTTAAAGTTAAGTGCCACTGCCCAGTATGCATATTACCGGTACTCCGAACATTGATGTTTCGCTTAATCTATCCTCAGCATATATTAAAATATCGAATAAATATAATGATACCAAGGAATAAATTAAAATCAAATCGGTTATAACAAATATTTCGGACATTCACCAAAGCGACTATGTGACATTCACCGGTGAAAGTCGACATTCTCTTGATTTCGGACCTTCACGGTAACATATATGAAAAATATCTCTGATCCTTGAAAAAGAAGTGGTAGTATATGTTTGTTAGCTTATAGTAGATACTATTTATTTCTGTGACATATCACTTTAAAGAAAGCAATATCTTTTTTTTCCACATACATTCGCAAGGCGGCTTATAAGCCCTTGTCATGTTGAAGAACAGATCGCACAAATTACAGAAGTGCATAGCAGACATGCACCCAGAGTTACGGTGAGATTTGAACCCACTAATTCTATACTACAAAGCATTTTTGACTGATAAGCGATACCCTTCGGGCAGAAGGGTCCTAGCAATTTTCGTTTATTTACTTTTTGTTACACATACATGCGCGGTCTTGTCTTCACGTTACAATTCATGACTCAGAAGCTCTTAAGTTGAAGAATAGACACACTTTAGAGAAGTATATTCAACAATGCAACCGGCGTTATGTTGGGATTCGAACTCGCTACAGAGCATTTGACGAATTAGCAAGACCTTTTGACTATCTTATTTCTTCAAAATTAATCCTAATAATTAAACTCTTGTGCTACCACTAATTTTATATACATATATAAAAAACGAGCCTTCAATAGGATGCTGGACTCAAATCTGTTAAAGTGTAAATAAAAACATATCTAATATATGGTCATACTTTTAGTTTTGTAGTTAGTTTTTATTTCTTCCCCATAATTGTTTCCACCCTGTCATTAAACACCCACCACCAGCAAATGAGGTTGAATGTAAATGAAAACATAGTGCTGATGAATCAAAACATATAGTTCTTAGTTTTGAGTTTTTTTCTTCTTTAGCTTTAGTGTTAGCTTGTGTTAGAATACAGTCATTAAATAATAGCTTTAGTTAACAATAATACTATAACATTGCTATGCTCATGCTTGCCCAACTAACATAGCTTCTGTTTTACTAACCCTTACCTAGGTCCTGCTACAACACAAAAATCAGGTGGACGCAGACCAGATTCATACTACTTTTATCCCATTCAAGCAACCACAGACTCTTCTAGAAGTAAGTATAGATTGTTTGTTATAGAATTATTTCAACAATTGAGGAGGTCAATATTAAAAGGAAGTATGTTACAAATCCGCACTTCCGAAAAAAATTTTAAAAAAACTCTGGAAATTGTGGAAAGATTGTTTTAATTGCTTCCAAATTGTTGGGTTCGCTTCTTTAGCAGTCTAGAAAATTACTCGGTATTTGATATTCCTAAACTAACAAAAGACTTCTTTTCGTAAAAATGTTACATATCCTTTTGTAACATTAACCGCCTCAATTGTGTTTTAAATAGTTTATTCGGAAAAAGTTTGATTAAAGCTCGATGGTAATGATTTAAATACGGAGCAGTTGAAAAGATTCAGTGCTGCACCATCTGCACTATTTTTCCAGTAATCGATTTTTAAGGATGAAAGACACTTTTTCCAATGCACGCTAACGGTCATCANAGGAAGAGAAAACAACTTATACCGTAAAATTACTCACCAGACTCATAGTTAATGATGCAGAAAATCATAGTTTATTTGTAAAATAACATTTAAAAACAGGTAAAAATGCTTGGCAAACATGCCAACACCAGAAATCTCGGCCTAAGCCGCAAAAACTAAACAAAACTACAATTGAGAGAAAAACAACTGCTACTGACTATTTCTTCATTATGAAGATAGGGGAGAAAACTCTCGCCAAAAAAATTAAACTTTTGCGAATAACCATTTGGTTGGCTGGAGAAGGATCAGAGGGGCAAATCACAGAGCTGCAAATATTGGCCAACTGGCGAAATTAATTGTTAAGCTCCATGCCAAACATGAAGCGGGGTTGTCTAAAGTGGTGATACACCTGGTAAAGAATTTTGTGGAATGTTCTGGAACATTCTTGGCGCCATCATAAGATCAAAAGGGGCGCTTTGCAATTGATGCAAGCCGAAACGTGGGAAAGAGGACTTGCTGACATTCCTTCTCCATCCAACAATAGGGGTTTGCTGACTGGACATACATCTTGCTGTCAGCAAGTAACAAAAGGAGGAATCTTCTTTTAAAGGAAGAACATACATGCAGAGAAAGATTACTTTCCCAAGGTTACAAAACAAATTGAGGCTTAAAACTTAAATATTACATGAAATATATTGCAAAGAATTATTGAATACTGATAACTAAATAACATTAATTACAAGTGTAAAAAGAAGAAATTAAAAAACATACAATTAAAAGTTTATCACAAATTTAACAGTTACAATTATTTAAGCGTTTAATACATTATTAACAAAATAACAATTAACAAATGATTATTAAATTAGATGAATGATGATGATTACATAAATTAAGATGATTAGATAATTAAATTAGAATTAACAATGATTAGATAATGAAATTAGATAATTAAATTAAAATTAACAATTGATTTTATTTAATATGTAGTATACCATACTACAATTGGTTAACTATGACTTTACAAACCATGATTGGACACTGGTTAAAGCCCTGAACTGTCATTGCGTAGGACCGGAGTTTCATCTCTAATGGCAGCTTGAAGCCTGAGTTCATTTGCAGAGGCTCCAATAATCTCTCAATATCTTTATAGTGGTGCATAAGTTTTTGCCGTAAAATGTATTTCATGTTTTTAAGAAAGTTAAAATGAAACATTGCTTATCACAATAATTTGGTAACTCAAACGCATAAGAAGGTGAGATTTCCGTATCGTAATCTGTGGCAGAAGAATCGCCAAGTTTTGGCTGAAACTTCCGGGTAGCCGCCCTCGAGAAATTAAAAAAAAAAACATCACCGAAAGGGACCCACTCGAAAGGTATAACTCGTAGCACCTCCGACAAACATCTAGAATTTTTCAAATTTTTTTTTTACAAGTTTAAAATCTATTTGACACTTTTGCGATTGAAGTTTGCGCGACAGTTCACGATACGGTAATAACCCCCATAAAAAAAAATCATGTTATGGCCAGGGTGAAAATTTATAAAATTTAAGTTGTTGCTGAACCAGGTAAATGTTCATTATTATAATACGTTAATTATCACTACAGCAATTTTGAGAGAATACAGCATGCCCTTACACAACTTTAATTTGAAAAACACTTTACGATTAATGATTGTAGTAACGACACATTGTTAACACATTTCAAGCGGGTCATGTAAAAATGTTTTTGAAATTTTTGCTATCCATAGCTATAGTGACAAGTTTGCTTCAACTTTTAGAAATCTTGCCTACCACTTTTTTAAAATTTTAATATATAACAGCTGTAATGCATTTTTCGGAAAAGTTGTCCGTACGCAACTTTCATGACACCTCCTCCATCCAACAATTAAACTAGTTTTTGGCAGAAAAGTATTCATTTCATTTAGAATATGGGCAATATTTAAATTATATTTGCTCTCCAAATATTACTGCACTTTAAAGGATAAAAACAGTAATTTGATCAAAATTGACTTCTAGATGGTTCACTAAAAAAAAATCATTTATTATATTATAATTTCATGGCATCAAAATAATATTTTACGTGTCAGTACAATATATTTAGTTTCGAGTGAATCTCTAAATTATTTTTAAATTTGACATAAATTCTTTTCAGATTCAGTGTAAATTTTAAATTTGTGAAACCTGCAAACTTTAACACTTTTTGACGAATGAATCTTTAGGTTCAGGTGACCAGCTTTCTCAAAAAACTAGTAGCAAATGTTTTAACAAGACATTCCAAAATTCACCCCTTTACCTTTTTCAAAAAAATTATTTCTGTTAGAAATTTTCTGCAGAGAACCTCTGTTCCAAAAATATAAATTTAGAAAGATAAAGCTGTTAGTTTTCAATGAAATTTTACTACTAGAACTGTGGTGTCGTAGAAAAATGCTAAGTATGCAGAATTGGCAGATTTTCTTGGAATCAACAAAAAGTTATTAAGCAAGAAAATTAAATATTAAAACATCACGTTATTTATGAAAAAAAATAAAGAAATTATTTTACTTTCTTCAACCATGTATCTCTTACAAACCTTTATCCAATGTTGCCAACATAATACGCATGTCTTCGGATAATACTCATGAATGCTTCCTAAACTTTCTCCAACAGCGTAACGTGCAGCTTAAATAAACTAGTACAATGATCGTTTACAATAACAACTGCACTAAACTGAAGTTATTGCTAGTTTTTTGTACGCAAATATGATAAATTAGAAGTGAATAGTTCAACTTAATTATTAAAGAACTGAAAACAAATATGCTAGAAAAATCGCTCATTTAATGTTTTTAATAAAATTTTGATTTTTATTAATCATCACTTTCAGCATACTTTGTCGGCCTCTCCCTTTTGGTTGCTCTGAACACTTTATGAGGTCCCTTAGTATAAAAACAATATTCTCTTTTTCCTAATTTTCCGGGGCCTCCCTGGCCGAGCGGTATCGCTTGCCAGCGTGGAGGTAGCGGGTTCGAATCCAGCCGTTTCCTTGGATGTATCTTCGCAATGTCCTTCTCTGTATTTTGCTATCTGTGATTCTATTTTAGTCCCGCAGTGGACTGATCGTTAAGGCACGGTTCCCAGCAGATCACCGAAGTCAAGCATCACTGGCTGCGGTCAGTGTGCGGGTGGGTGACCACTTGGATCAGTCTGCGTAGGGACCGAGGGTGTGCGGTATGGGTCCTCGTTAAACTGTGCTACCGTAAAGTGCTCGACTTCGCGCGCAGGTCGTCGGGCTACCGAAGCGGGGGTGCCACCCCCTCCGCAGAGGATCAAAATTGTTATGGCATGTCTTCGGATCATCCTTCTGGATGCTTCCCAGATCGTCGCCAATAGCCCATTGTGCAGCTCTAGCGCGACGTAAATTAACAACAACAACCTTCTATTTTACAAAGGTTTATAAGCCTGAAATTGAGCATACATGCCTGCAAATGTATGTAAATCCAAATTCTAATTTTTCGACTAAAGTTAGGATGATTAATTCAGGAGTTCCGTTGTCTTCTGGATTGGATTCAAAATGACACGGCTACTTTAGTTGGACATTGATAATCGTACACTCAAAACCGGCTGTTTAACGCCGGTTAAAAAATTAAATATTACGAGGAAATTAAATTAAGGAACTTACAGTTACTAAATGAACAGTCATTTAATACCCCTTCTGGCAAAATAAATAAATGCTCTACTGTTAAATAAGATTAAAATAATATATTTTTCTGGTCACTCAAAATCTTCGATCACTAGGTTTTATAATATAATTGCATCAATTTTTTTAAAAATAGAAACCAGTAAGAATCAAGTTGATTTGAAACGTAGATATTTTCGACAACAATGAAAAATTTTACAAATAATTTTATAATTTAATAATTAATAATTTAATATTAAATTTTGAAAATATTGTTTACCTAAGTTTGAAAAGAAAATTAAGAAATAAATATTAAAAAAAACTTTACTTTCAGGTGGTGTAGAAGCTGTACCTATCCAATAAAAGAATTGGTTAATGAACATTTTGGAATGCGAAGGAAAATTTCTTTCGAAATGTGATTGTATATTGTATTGCATTTAATAAGAATTAAATGTTTTATTTTGTGATGATTGAACTATGTATTATTTTATGCTAATACATATTTTTATGATGAATTATAAATGTATTATTTTTTATGTTAATAAACAGAACTTTTAATCGTATAAATACGCATGTTCGATGGTTGTAATTCTTTTGTAACATTAAATATTGTTTATAACAAGTTTAAAAAATTTTTGCTGGACTTTTTGATGTGAAAATAGCTTGAAGATTATAATATACTTAAGATAGCGTAAAGTGAACAAAATAAAATACGGAACAACTGGGATAACTACAGATCGGACTTTGAGTCATGTTATTCTTACATATTTAAGAAAAATGTACATAATATACCTTATTATGTACAGAGCGCAAAAAAATTTATTAACCTGAATAACTTTTCATTTAATGATCTGATTTTTCACGTACCAGGAGGGCCTCTCCTCAAATATGCTAATTAATTGGTGCAGACGATATTTTAAGTGAAGGAACCAGAAACAATAAACGTGATTGGTTGGTTCTAATGCCATTTGCCACACGGGCAAGCCTGCTTGGTGAAACTGAGCAAATTTAAGGCAGAGTGTGCGTTTCTTGTTTTTTCAATGGCGTCATCTATGGCCAAGAATTCGACTTCTGCCACACCATACGTCCAACTCGTTTATAGGGCGGACCCATTCATACATCCATTGAGTCATCCACAGATCGTAATTTTGACCTGAATCAGAGAACGAACTATCTCCAAATCCAGTACCCCCAGAGGTTATGGGAACATAGAGGACTTTTGCGACTCGACAGATTTAACGTGCATCAGTCACTTTACTACACGGGGAGTCTTCAGCCGTCGGGGTTCGAACTCTCGGACATAGGCCCAGCTCCCTGACGACCAGGCTTTCCCGGCCCTCTCGATAGATTTGGAGGAGCAACCGCAATTAGGAAAATAGGATCCCAATGTGGTGATTTGGTCAGAACAACCGGTCTAAAATTAGGACCCTCGAATGTTAATTTTACTTTTTGCGTATTTCGTACAAAATTATAATATTTGGTTATCCAAAGAATTTATATGAATAATTTATAATAGTAAATATATATAATTATTTACATTTGTATATATTTATACGAATAACAGTTTCTAATAATTATTGATTATTATTTTATTTACAAATAATATAAAAAAAATTTGAATTGAGCGATACACACATTTTTATTTTATCCATAATGTAATTTTATATAGCAAAATAAAACATTTGAACGAGATCGATCGATTAGTTCCTGATAAATCCGATTTTAAGTATACGTCTTCGACTGATTACTCTCAAATTTTGTATTTTGACATTTAAAATTACGTTCTTAAAAATGATGTAAAAATTTGTATGCCTTACAATTCAAAATGTTTTGTTTATCATTAAATAAAAAAATAATATATAATTATTAAAAGTTATTTTTTTGTAAGAAATTATTTTTGTGGTAACGAATTTTATAATTGTGCGCAAAAATTGTTCGAAGTCCTCGAGAAATGGCGAAATACGCAAAAAAGTAAGATTAACATTTCCGGATCCAAACTTTTGACCATTATAATAACCCTATTTCTAACTATTGGGACTATAATTTCCAGATTGCGGATTACCCCTCTATATCTGAGGGTTCAGAATCCATATCTGTCTCCAAAAAGTACTCACAAAAAATACACTTTTGGCGTCTGATTTCGTAATTTAAAATATCGTCTGTGCTGATTAATTAGCATATTTAAGGCTAAGCTCTCAAACCATTAATATTGAGTCTTAGTACTTGAGAATTCAATCATTAAATCAAAAGTTATTCAAGGTGTTCAGTTTATATTTCACTATATATATATATATATATATATTGTTAATCTAAACATATTTGAGAAACTCGTATCAAATTTATTAAGCTAAACAAAAATAACGAAATTTTAAAGCAATCTTCATTCATTTTTTTTATTTCACAAACGTTTACNTCATTTTTTTTTTCATTTCACAAACGTTTGCAAATGTTATTTGCTTGGAAGAAAAAATAATTCACTTATAGTTAACCTCTAAGTTCTCTGCAAAGTTAATCACAAAGTGCCCCTATGTATAAAGTGACCATACGTCCCGATTTTTGGAGGATTGTCCCGCGTCCCGCCGATTTTTAAAAATGTCCAGCGTTTTAGAAAATATCTGCATTTCTTATTTTAAATGTACTGTAAAAATATATTACCTATTATTTATTAAGTATTATGGTGAACATAAAGAAATAAAAAATACATTAAAAAAACACATAAAATGCATGCAGAGTAAACTAAATTAGGGAATGTACCGAGTTAGATTTACTCGGTGGTGTTCGATCATTGTCGTTACGTCTCGGCTTAATTCAGATAAGTGCAGACAGTGCTTTTTGTTGTTTCCAATTTGACGTTCGGTTTACTCATTATTTGATTGACGAAGATAGTGGCGGAGCAATAGTCGCCACAACGTAACTGTCAATAAGGTAAAATTTAATACTCTTTTTTTAGCCCTTGTAGTAAATTTTTTATTTATTTCTAGTGTTTACCCACATAATAAAAGATGAGTAAAAAAAGAGAATGCAAATTTAATAAAGAGCTAAGCAGAGAATTTCCATTTGTTAAAAAAACCAAAATAGACTATATGCTACGGTGTGATAAATGCAATGCTGAATTTTTGGTCTCACATGGTGGAAAAAACGATATTACTAAACATCTAGCGACAAAGAGGCACAAAATATTTTTGAATAACGCCGCTTCCACGTCTAAAATGGAACAGTTTTTATGCACTGCTAGCTTTGGCAACACGGAAAAACAGCTAGCATTAGCGGAAGGTCTATTTGCTTTCCACACCATAAACCTTGATCTGAAAATCAAAGTTTCAGATCAATGGATTCTACGTCGCAAATGATCAAAACAGTATACGACAAAAAATATGCATGTGCAAGGACAAAAACCGAAGCAATTATTTGTAATATTTTTTCACCATATTCGTTTTCACAATTGCAGAAAGAATTAGAAAAATGCTCATTTATATCCATGATGCTTCCAACCACAAAGATTTAAAATTATTTCCCAAAGATTTAGATTTTTTGATCCAGAAACAGGAATTAAATATAGAATGTTAGATTTTGTTTCATTGCCGAGTGAAACTTCACAAATAGTTTCTGATTCAGTAAGTACTATTTTAAAAAAGAATAATTTGAACATATGAAATGTAACAGATGAAAAAATTTAATGTTGGTTATCTGCAAATGTGGAAACAGACAAAAAATGAACGGAGTTATTCCTTCATTTTAAACAATAATATTCCTTATCAAAATATTTTGAAAATTGTAGAACTCGCGCTCTCTCTTCCAGGAACAAATGTAGCGACAGAACGTGTTTTTTCTAATATCAATAAAATATGGACAACTGAAAAAACGCAGGTGAACATTGAAACTTTAAAAATCTATTTTAAGTGTAAAATATAGTTCGACCAATTCATGTGAAATAGTTCACGAAATTTTAATAAATGATCCGAATCTATTACTAAGTATTCACTCAGATCAAAAATATGACCGTGAAAGAAAATCATAATTTTTTTTTAAATAAAAAATTTAATTTGATTAAAAATCATGATGTTCAAATTATTATTTTTTATAAATATTTTTATGGTTACCACTAATTAATAATAAATACATTTTTGTACAAGTATATGAATGTATACAATAAAATATATATAACTAAATTGTAATTCTCATTTCATCCCACTTGTCCCGCTTTGTCTCAATGAAAATGTGGTCACTTTATTCTAGATGCTTCTGTTCAAGTTCAAATATAATATTTAAATTTCTCTTTTTGCTTGTAATTGCAATATTTTTTTATATTTTTTGACTGTTATGGCAAGGGAGTTAAATAAAATGTCTATTTCATCCTTCTCATCTTTCTGTGCCATCAGTGCTTTTAGAATTTCAGTCCGCTCTTTTCTAGCAGACACTGACATTCTAAAAAATACCTCTCTTTTTGGGACAGCCTGCTATCCCGTTCTTTATGCCCCTATTCTTCTTCTGCCATTTTACCATTGAAGGTATATGTTCACAGTCACTAGTAGTTTGATCTAGCTCGTAATTATATTCAGTTTGAAACTCTCTTTCTTCATTGAACTCTCGAATTTCTTCACCAGCTTGTGAATCGAATTCTTTCTGTGATTCTTCAAGAAATGAGCAATTTTCAACATTAAAGATTGTCCTGCAATAAATTAATAATGGTGTCTAAGAGACACTCTTTATAAGAAAGATTAATAATTATGTTTCAGAAAATAAATTTAATTATAAATGGCTAATAAATAAAATCCTACTGATGTAGCAAATATCTGATGACATTGCATAGAAAAAGAAAAAAATAGCCGAAGCTTGAAAAAATTTTTATTTAGCAAATTTCATAAATTTCAATTGCATGCATTTTAAAAAATTTCAATTGTATGCATTAAATATACAATTTAATTTTTAAAACCTTTTAAATTTAGTAAAAAAAAATTTTTTTCAGAGAACCATTGAACTTAAAAAATGAAATTTATTTAAATTTTTATTTATTTCTTTGTCTGAACATTAATTTTAGTTTTCTTAGAAGAATTAGCAGAAGTATCACTAGTTAAAGTTTTCAATTTTCTTTTTCCTTCCGCCTTGTCTGTCTTTTTGGTACTGGCTTTGGATTTTTTTGCTTGATGTACATCATTTTTAAGTTTACAGTAATTGTTAAGTAAAGTATTTGTTGCTGATCTCATTATTTTAATAAAATTTTTTTCAAAATTAAACCCACAGCTGCACACTGAGAAATCCCATAATTATTTTAACAATAAGATATCTTTAACAATCTTCATTACCAAATTGCGTTGATTCAAAACTTCTACAAATTGAAGCTCATATTCCTCACTCATCAACTTTTGGGTTACAACATAAATATGTAGAACAATATTTGTTACAAATTCTGACGGATAAAGTAACCCACCTCTATCACAATTTCTTATAAGATTGCAATGAACGTCAATATTCATTTCTTTATCTGTTACTAATCTTTTCTTACACTCTAGACATTTTAGACTTTCATGAACTGTATGGACACGATACCCTGCCAAATATGTTATTATAGGTAGAGAATGGGTTACTTTATCTAAATCAGAATCTGTAACTTCTATCTCTTCAAATAATTCCTCTACGTCTTCATTAATATCATCTACTGCATCAGAGTCAGAATGAAATATATTAATGTTAAAACTGCCAGAAGTATGCGAGACAAGTTTCAGTTCCTTACTAATGCGAAGCTTACTTTCGGTTTCATAAAACTGCCTAATGGATATATGATACTGGTCGCCAGACATACTTCGGTGCAGACCGAACCGAGATTAAAGCCTGTCGGTTTGAATTTTTCCTAGCAACAAATAGGACAAACCAAAATTACTAGAGCAATACTCAATTATATCTAGATAAGCGTGAGACGTGTGCCTTAATGCCGAATGAGTTTCTCTACTTAGTCTTCCATTATCAGCATTCATCGCATCCCACCTATCCAACCAATTATTAAATTTACTCAAAAATGCCTTTCTAATGTCATCAGATTTATTAGTGATTGGTTCACACATGACGTTTCGTTTAAATTTACCCTTAGCAACAGATTTAACATTTGCTATTTCCCACCAGTCACAAAATATATTAATGTAATTTGCAGTTTCTTTATAATGCACGAGTTCATGCTTCTCACCCAACTCTAGAATTCCTTGTACAAGATTTCTATTAAAAATTTTTAGTGCTAGAGAAACACTTTGCCGTTCCAGGTTTGTCGGCCAAAGAGCTTTTCTGGTGAGGCCAAAACCAAACTTCAACAATTCAGTCGATTCAATATCATATATCTTTCTTAAAACACTGAGGGATGCAGTCTGAAATTTCTCATCGTTTTCATATGAGGGATAATACATAAAATAACCATTTTTCTGGTTAAACCAATTATTTCTCTACGCTTTGATGATATGCACAGAGTCAATTACAAAAAATGATAACCTTGAATCATCTGCTGGATGCGAATACTTCGTTATAAATGCAGGCGGATTAATAAAGTTAGACATGGCTTTACGATTTATTGAATTATTGTCAGTGACGACACCAACAATAGTGAACCCAATGTTTTCTAAACCCAAAACTATCTTTTTAATCAATTCAAAAAGATGTGCAGCCAGAATATGGAAATACATGTAACATATCTAAATGAAGAGCAAATGCTACTTATCATAAAAACATGTGCACTTGTGGCTAACTCAGTATTATCATATGAATTGCTTACAATATTTCCCCCTTTGTAATCGACATAGGGCTTTAGATATATCTCATCCAGCATTAAAAAAACTTTTAAATCTTCATCATTCAATTTGGAAAATATTGGTTCAGCATACATAAGGAAATATTTGTCTTGTTCAAAATTTGTGGTGAAATTTAACAGCGAACTAACTTTCCTAATAGTTCTGGTAAAATTAAATTACTAGAATGTCTAAATTTATAAGCCTGGGGAGATAAGTAATAGAAAAGAGATGAAAATATTAAAATATCAGGAGAATAACGGTATTTAACAGGTGTTACTTTAAGGAGTTTTGATTTGTTCAATAAAAAATTTAAATTTATCATCAACAAGATTTAGGCAATTTTTTTAAGACTGATATTATTACATCTACATTTTCTTCTAGGGAGTTATTGATTACATTTTCAGACTCTAGATGATTTAAAACATTAATAACTTCATTAAAGTTACTTACTTTTAAAGGTAACTTTGCTTCTCCGCACTTTGTTAAACATTGGTTTTTATATGAAATATTAAGTTCTAGTGAACTATTGATGAATACAGTATATGCAATGATAAGCACTCCTTTTAAGTTTAATTTTTAAAAAATTAAATTTTCATCTTTCTCTACGATCCTCCAAGCTGTGGGAACATTATTGATTCCAAAACAGTTTTTCATTTCAAAAAAGTCGTTAAATCCAAACTTCTTTTCAAACTCACAATGGCTTTTCAAACTTTTAGCTAAATCTTTGTTTACTTGCTGTTGCTCTAACAGTTGCTTCTTTGAAATAGGATCAATCCGATCTTTGTTAGCCGATGATAAATATTTCGGACAATTGGGAAAAATTGAGGGCACTGCTCCATCTTTTAATCGTGGATATTTAAATTTAGCTCTGAGGGTTTCTCTCGTAGATTTCTTGTAGAACGTTGCTTCAAACTCAATATCGTCTGATTGAAAGTGTCTTTCACAGACCTGAAATAGAATATTTTATTCGAAAATTACATTGACGACTTTCATATAGACAGGAACATTTCAGGTAACACTAATTCATATTCATCTAATCTCTAATAACTTATTGAAAAAAATATACTATTACATTGTGTAATTATTTTCATAAATAAACGAAGTATGCTTAAAAACTTATTAAAATGATGAAAATAATATTTTTTCTACTATACACATCTTGATATAATAAATTGTTAGATTATTTAAATATGCATAAAATTTTTCATTTTCTTTTGATGAACAATATTCTTAAAGGAAAAAATTATCTATCAAATTATTTGAAACTAACTAAATTTATTTATATCTTTGCATGATTCCTTTAATTTTTCTCATATTCTTTAAAAAAAAATTATTAATGTATTATGGTAAAAAATTTAATTTCTTATTTTCTGATTATGTTATAGGTAAAATATATTAAGATTCTTTACCTATACATCAACATAAGTTATTGTTAGACAGCTTAAAATGTTTTCTTTCGTTTTTTGTTCTCTCTTTTGGAACAAAATAATTCTTTATTTTCCTACCTAAATTTTGAATTCGAAATAGCTATGCAATATTCACAAAATCGTATGTAACATCAATTATATAGAAATAAATCATCAAAGAATAGCCTGATTATTAACCTATTTGCCCAACCACACTTAATTAAAAAAAAAAAAAAAGAATTGCAAAGTGGAGCATTTTTAAAACCTTACATTAATATCAATATATGCCTAGGTAAATATGTACATTTTTCCAAATAAAAAAAATGGTTATAGTATTTTTCTTTGTCTACTCCATGATTTATTATAACATACATTTGTAACACTGCATATAAAATTTATGGGCAAATGTTAGTAAATAATTTAACTTTAAAGCCAGACTACATATATTTAATTATTTGCGTGAGTAAAGCTAGTAAAAAATATGAATAGATTTTTAATTTAAGTTAAAATTATAAAAAGTAATTTACCTTAGTATTTTTAGTCACAATTAGGTTAGTTCTTGGTATCGCTTTAACCCATTTTTTAAGTAACTCCTCATTTTTAGGGAAATTGAATATATGTACTTTATTTTGTAAATTATAGTTACCATTGCATTTGGTAACACAGCATGTGTTCGGCATCTGTAAGGAAAATATATTTAAAAACTTGACATGACAATCATGATTACAGTTTATGAAAGCAATATAAATTTTTTCTCATTGTATAACTTATAAAATAGGATGTACCCTCTTAATTAATAATAAAATTAATTAATTAAAACATGTTCTGAAGGATTTTTTGCTTAACATGCAAAAATTAATTAAAGAGGGTAAGTCCTAATCATATAAAGAAGTTAAAAAATTTGAAAGGAAGTATTATTAACAAAGAATTACCAAAAGCTTAAAATATCAAAATAAAGTTCACATTCGGTGTTAAAATATTAGGTACGAACAATGTTATATAACAATACTAAACGAAAACATTCCTAATAAAATTTTCTGCTTTCACTTATATAAATAAAAATTTAGCTGGAAACTAAAATTGAGGCTCTGAAACACAGAATGCATTTAAAATTTAAAAAAAAAAGCGATCTTTCTTAGCAATCTAAGTTAATAATCTAAACAAGACTATTAACTTAGTTGTTTATGTAACATAACTTTGTTTCTGAAAAAATAGTCAACTATAGATATGGAATGAAGTTTATTTAAGGAATCAAGAATTTATAAAATAAATTATTCTTTTATTTGCGGCCAAAAAATTTAGGAATAATTTTAGAATAACTAGGAATATTGCCAATAGAATTCATATATTAGGCTTAGAGACTAAAATAGTAAACAGCTCATGCTTAAAGCAAATTTAAAGTGCATAGCATAGAAATTTTTCGACTCACCTTTGATAGAATTGTTCCTTGTAGTTATAATCCAGAAAGGATCCTTTCCTAATATTCTTTAAATAAATAAATCTAAATAAAAATAGGACAAGCTTTGAATCGCTCACATAAAATTAGCAGAGCGATCGACGCTCTTTCTCCCTCCGAACCTACTCCCAGCTCGTGATGACTAATGCTACTGGTTTTATTCGGTAAGCAGGCCTCCTAGTCTCGAAGGTCACGCCTTAGTGCCTGTGAGCGGAATGACTGTTGGCCTATATTGCTGGATACTTTGTATACAAGTTTAATGTTGATTGTGATGCATGCTGTGATTTAAATCTCAGTCTTTTGATCTTGATATGCTAAATAGAGGAGTCTTGAAAAATTCATCTCGTGACATTGTTTATATTGTTGCTGTTTGTTTTGCTATTTTTCAGAAATTAATATCTTGTAAGTATGAGAAATTATATCAATCTCTGTCTGTTAATCAACATAACATTTTAGTTAAGCTAACTGTAACAACAAAGCAGTGTCCTTCAATTGAGGTGGAGCCTTCGCTAAGTGGTGTTTAAGAGTGGCTCTTAACAAAAATGGACTACAGGTGAGTTCAAAAACAACCCTGCAGTGTCTGTAAATTTTCAGTTTATTCAAATCACCGTCTATCATCCAGAGAAATCTTAAATAGTTCCTTTCTTCTTTAGACACACTGACCTGTAAAAAGGCCTGTTTAATATCCCCGGTTACCTCAAATTTTTTCATGCTGAAACGAGTTAAAACAGTGGGAATAAGTTCTAGAAAATTAGACCCGTTGGCAAGACATTCATTCAAAGAGGTTGAATTCTTCATTCATGCTGAAGCATCGAAAATGGGTCTTATTTTTGTCATTGATGAATTTTTAATTACAGTTCTGTGGGGAAGAAAATGACCAGGTAGAACCTCATTATCTATATTCACTTCTTCAATAATTCCTTCATTCAACCAAGCCAGCAAGACGTCTTGATAAGCTTCTAGGATGTGAGTTGCTTTTAATCTGTTAATTGTTGTTTCACAATCTTCTTTCTGCTAATTCTCTCCCTTCAGAAAGTGCAGGGTGTAGCTGAAGCCAAGGTAACTCCACTTCCTACCTAGATTGCTTTGAAAATTTTCATAAGCAGCCTGACATAGCTCAATTTTCGTTTGACTTTCGACTGGATCTGCAATTCTTATTCTTTCTAAACTCCACATGTCTGGTAGGCTGATGTCACTAGTGAGTAAGGATATGATTGACAAAAAGGATTCCGAAACAGGAGACACGTGTGGAATTTTTCCCATGATTGTCCAGCCCAGGTGAATACCAACTGCAACCGGCCCAGCTTCTAAATTCTGAATTTTACTGTTTAACAGCTTCCCAGCATATTCAGAATCAAAGTTATTTTGAGATATTTGTGTATCGTTTGAGAGAATGTTTATCATTTGGTTATCGGCCGCTTCTAATTTTCGGAATTTATCACTTAAGAGTGACATCAAAATATCTTTCATCGTAATTAATAGGATTCGTATTCAACGATACCTCTACGCTGCTAGCAGCTTTTGCGAAACCGCTTCTTAGTGGCATTCTAACTTTAGTTAATTCAGTTTTATCTAGTGATTCCATTATTAAGAACACTTCAATTCCGTTTATTAATAGTTTCAATTATTTTAAATCTTATACAGTTTTAATGACCCGGCGTCCCTGTTCGGGCGCCATTAATTTTGCTTTCAAAATGTAAACAATAGTTTATATATGATATATAAAGGATAAACTTACCCCTTTCTTGGACGCCGGGGCCTGTAAAGATTTCTTAACTAATACTAAGCGATCTGAAAAACATTTGTATATTTAATAACATAAGTAAATTACTAAAATGTGCCACTAGTTGACGACTGAAGTGCTGTTTTCAGTGAGTGATAATAACAACTCTCATCGCGCATGCGTTAGGAAAGTTCTGTTCGGTTACGGTTGCATTTTCGAGAGCTACAATCGGACAATGAGGGGTGATCCTTAATCCAAGGTAGATTAATTTCGTACCTGCCATCCTTGTCCCTAGTAACAGTTTGTAAAAAGTGTTCCCTAGCTGCCTCTTCTAGATATCTAGATTCTTTTCTAGATCAAAATTCTGAGATATCAAAATTTTTGACATGAAGAGACAATAAAATGTTTGAATTCATGTAATCCTGCTCACTGCCTTCTGTTTTCCCCAAAACTGTCCAACCCAATTTTGTATTTACCGCTAACAGTCCTTTACTAAGATGTCTCTCCTAAAAATTTTACCAACCACATCTGCCCCTAATAGAAAATGCAACTGTTTCGGATCCTTTTCAAAGAGACAAACATTAGCATTAATGAAAATATCACTGATATTACTTAATTTTACACAATATTTTTTACTATTGGGCTGCGCCCCCCGCTCGCTAACCCCGGAAAATTGTTACGCAAACCTAGCTCGCTACTAACTTAGGTACATTGCAAATGAACAAAATTCTAAGAATTCAAAACAAACATCCAAATCCATATAACAACTTTTTTTTTTTTAAAAAATTACATCTTTTTAGTAAATACTAAGCCATTAAAATAAATTTGAATTCAAATAAATGACATGTAATTCGTTAAACCTATTAGAAATTAGTAATGGGCAATAACAGGTATTTTCAAATAACAGGTTCCAGCTGTTACGATACAAAATAATACCTGTTCCAAAATAACAGGTCTTAGAAAAAAAATCTTCAACTTTTTTATACTTGAAAGATAGTTTAAAGTGGCAAGTATTTTTGTAACAGATACATATTTTTCTATTAATTTGACATTATTAGGAAAAGTATTTTTTTTCTATGGGTAAGAAAATATAGCGAAGGTTTTTTCTAATTAATTTTTAAACAATATG
>NC_092211.1:86659687-86710191 GCF_043381705.1 Parasteatoda tepidariorum
GGTAGACGGTTTCCATAGAACGCGCTACGCACTCACCACGTTATAGGAGGGTTGACTGAATTTATTATTTGAAAATAAAGTTTTCAAACGAAGAACGTATCATTTTGGAATTCTCCGGATTTATGAATCAGGTAAGTGTTAGGATTTTTATAATAAAAAATGTACTTGTAAAATTTTTTTTTTTCTAATTTGATTATACAAAGGTTTTCTACGTCCGATTAAAAATAATTATAATAAAAAAAACATGAAAGTTTTTTATTTTAATTTTAGGAATTTTTAGAATCGTTTTTTTTTTTTCGTAAGCGTTCTTTATTTCGCGTTTTTTTAATTTATAAATAATGATTTTTATTGAAACTTACAATTATTTGTTAAAAATTGTTGTCAAAAAACTTTTTTTGCAGAATTAAATTATAGAAAATTATGGGCTTATGTATATTTTTCTCCTATTTTAATGTTTGAAGTAATAGGATTCATAAAACTATGGAATGTAAAGTTTAAATAGGCCTTTCATGTTATATCCTTAATTTTAGTAAACCTATTTCGAAGGCATAACGTCCGATATAGGAAGATGGATATTATTTTTCTGTTTATTGGTAAACATTTTTCCGATGTGTTTTTGATGTTCCTTCTCTTAAAAAAAAAATTTATACCATTTTGTTTTCGATTGCATAAGAAAGAATATCAAACATTTTTCTTTTTTAAATTTACTAAGCCACAATAAAGAAGGAACGTTGCAATGATTAACGCAATATTGTAGACGTCTCCAAACCAACTGAATGACTGTTCATATAGAAATCGCAGTATTCGTCTCATACAACATCGTCCCCTATAGTTCGTTGCGATCGCGAATTAATGGTTTTAGAAACAATTCTTCCTATAAGTATAAAATCAAAATTGGAAATAAGTTTTTTTTCATTAGATGAAATAAGCGCAGGCAATGGCACATTGGAATGTGATGAGCAAAAGTATATTATAGAATACTTGACTCTTTAAAAGGAAAAATAAAGTTTTATTTTTTAAGCAACAAATAATCTATAAAAATTTTTGCATCCATCAAATTTGTATCATAATTTTCTAATTTAACAACAATTTTGTAGAACCGGGATAGCTTGATTGGGAGGACGTTAAGCCCATGTTCAAGAGGCCATTAGTTTAATCCCCGCCGGCCAAAGACTCTCCGAGTACAAAATGGTGACTGGTGCACTCTAAACATGTCAGGGCCACAAAGCCCTCTAAGTTCCCATAACTAATCAAGACTCCTGGGGGTACTGGATCGGAGATAGATCGTGCTCTGGTTCAGGTAAAAATTACGATCTGCGAATGGATGGTGTGTGAATGTGTCTTCCCTGTAAAACGGGCTATGATGTATAAGTGTGGAAAAAGTTTAACCCTAGGCCATAGATGGCTCCACTGAAAAACAAGAAGGAATGTATAAGATAACAACAATGGTTTTGATTTTTTCAGATAGCAATTTTGTCAAATGCAGTTTTGACATACAGAGTCTAAACTTTAGAATGTCGGATAAACAGAAAAATGACATTTCTTAGTTTTTAAAAAATTTTAATATTCCAATAAATGAGGATAATAACTTCCTCGTTTTGATAAAATGATTGCTTAGAGAATTTTCCAGAAAACGATATTGTCAAAAAATATTATGCGAATTTTCTCTATACATATTTAAATCAGCTCACAAAGAAAAAAAAAGATCCAAAAATATTTTGATTCTGCCTGAGAGCTATAAGTATAAAAATAGATTTCTAACACGTAATGTTTTAAAGACGTTATTGGTCTGTTTTACATTTGAAATTAAGAGTCCTGCAAAAAGGGAAATATTTGTAATTGTCACAGTGATGTGTGACGTTTTTTTTTTCTAATTGGTTAATTTAATCCCTTTTAGTTTAATGTTGGTTGTTTGATGTCACAGTGTCGTGGTACGATTTTTTTTATGTCCGGAATTTAACTTAATCTAATTTTAATTCAATCTTTCATTGTTTATAATATTTGCACTTTTCCTTTTTATTTCTCTTCATTTTTTTTTCTATGAAGAGAATTGGAAATGTCTCTTTTTACTCTTAAGTTAGCAACACATTTTTGTGTTTTTCTCCTTTTCACCTTTTACAATTCACCACTGTCCTTCAAGGACGAATTCTTTTCCCTCACATTCTATTTACGTCACCACTTAAATTCTTTTCCCATCACTTTCATGTAACCTTCAAATTTTTGCACGTAGTGATTCTTCCGGTTGGTTTTTCTAGAATTTTTAGCGTGTTCACGCCTTTTTGTATGTATCGGAGTACTTTTGGCACTGATTGGTGGTGACCTAATCGTGTAGTAATCCCCCATCCAATGACAGTCGTTTTCTATCCTGCCTGACAACTCGTACTTTCCCGCGCTGAAGGGACGCTGTCATCACTTCTCTTGGGTCACCGCTCGGCAACAGTTTGACAATTTTTTTTTCTTGTCTTGCCAGCGTCATCGCAGGTGCCATCTTGGTTAGATGGACACCAATTTTTTTTACTTGGCCTTTCATATAAAGGTTTACTGCTTGTTTTTTGCCGATGATGGTACTTTCATCCTTTTTAAGTCTAAAGACTTCTTCCAATACTCTGAGTTTTTGAGAGTATATATATAAATGTTCGTCTTTCCTATCTCTACAAAAAAAATATGTGGTAGAAGTATCTCAGATATGTCCTTTTAAAAAAAAAATGTCTTCGAGTTAGAACTAAAATCGTTTTTTTTTTGTTCGTAAAGAATATCTTTTAAAGAAGTTGGAACTCTATGTTTTTCCTTTTCGTCTCAGTGGCGATAAGCCGTAGAAAAACTACGGATCTTTAGTGACTGTCGGCATCCACGACTCTACGTCAGAAGTAGAAGCCTTCCCTTTGCTCCCCCCTCCGATCTCCCGATGGTGCTTTCTTTGTGAGACGTGATGGAATTCGAATAAATATATGTGTTTGAAGATGAAAAGTGTCCGAGGACTTTTTTGTGTCTCTTTTCGTATGCCATAGTTATTTGTGTTCTGCTGTCTTCACCCTTGAAGATGTCTCGTAAGGGTGAGTAACTCTCTTTTTCATTCCTTCCTATTGTTTAGTCTGCCTGGGCTATTGTCACGTACACCACATATCTTGTATATTATGTTATTAAGGTTATCCTCAATCTTATTGATCCAGTGGGTTTCCCATGAACAGTGTTTTTTTTAATCAATAATAATTTCACCGCTTGTCAATCATATGTGTTATCTCTTTTATAAAAGAAATTTGATCTGAGTTCATGACCAACGAATCTCAATATTATGTTGGGTGATTGTGGTTTTACACAAACGCTTATGTCACTGATCATTCGGCCTTCAGGGGTTTCCTCTGTTTAATCCTTTTCATGCATGGTATTGACATCCTCTTTTTTTTTATCTAATTAGTATATATATATGATGGATATTATCGAATATATGTATATACATATCTATACTTCCCTGGATCAATAGTTTGAGCAAAAGTGACATACCCTTCCTTCTTTTACTCATGATGTAATAACATTTTACTTAGCCACCCTATTCAGTTAATTTACCTTGCTTCAGGTTTCATCTTATCTTGTAAATTTTTCTTATGTACTTACCATTAAATTTCTCCTGAGCTGGTGTCACAATCAAGGTGCACCAAACAAACTACGGTACAGTAATCTTGATCTGAAATGAAAAATCTGTTTGATGAAAATTGATGGTTTGTGGAAATTTTAAATTCAATCTTTGTTTTTAAGGTCTTGATAAATATTTTAAAGTTTTAAACATGATCTGGAAATGTTCAATATGATTGCACTCATTACAAGGAAATGAAGAGTGTTCATGTACTCCATTCGAAATGTTTGTCAAAATGTATATCTTCTGAGCGCTATAGTACTCGTTCTTGTCCAGAGTGCTGGACAGTATACCACCCCATTAAACTGCATCCATCTTTGGACTTAGAATAATCAGTCATTTCCTAAGGGTGAAATGGAGATAAATTTTTTCAAAATGCAAATTAATGAACTGGGCTTGAATATAGCAAAAAGTGATGCCCTTTTCAAAAGTGATGCCCCCTTTGTTAACTGTAACTGAATCTGTATACTTACCTCAGTTGTGCTTTGATAGTTAGAGGCTGCAGTTATATTTTACTTGTATGAGGAGGATGCAATTAAAGTGAAATGCAATCTTTGTTCCTGCTTTATCTCAAGAGGTGGAACAGGCAAAAAATCATTGCAACTTCTCCACTATTAAATCATCTAAGGAGAAAACATTTAGCAGAATATGCCAAAATTAATTGCTGCAATGAAAAAAGTCAGGATTTAGGTTTTGAATCCAATGACATAATGTAAATGCAGGTGATCCCAGTACAAGTTCTAAAAAAAGAAGATTGGATCATCTAACTTTAGAGGCAGTTCTGGAAAAGAAAAAAATCTGGGATATAAACAATCCAAAAGCTGTAGAATTACATTATGCTATTGGCCAAATGATAGCAGTAGATAAACAGCCATACTTATTTGTGGAAGATGAGGGTTTTCGAAATCTCATGGCAAAAGCACAACCACAGTATAAAGTTTCATCAAGGGAATATTTCAAACAAGTAATTATACCAAAAATGCATTTAAAATGTAAAGAAGAAATTGAGTCATTGCTTTCTTCAGCTACATATATATCTTTAACTACTAATATATGGTTTAATTCAGTAAATAAAGACAGTTTTATTAACTTTACTGCTCATTGGATAGATAATGATTTTAATTACAAACATTTTGTATTAAACTCAAGACACTTTCCCGGAAGTCATACTGGAGAAAATGTAGGCAAGATGTTAAGCAGCTTGAGCGAGGAATGGAATGTGACAAGTAAAATATATCTAGTCATTCGTGATGGTGGTTCAAATATTGTAAAAGCCGTAAATGATCTCAATTTAGAAAGTGAATCTTGTTTTTTACATAATTTGCATTTGATTGTAAGTGATGCATTAAATTCTCAAAGAGCATTAAAGGATATCATTGCTCTAGGAAGAAGAATTGTTGGCCATTTCAACCATTCTTCTTTAGCTTGTTCAAAATTTAAGGAAATACAAGAAAAACAGTTAAATTAGTGCAGGATGTTTCAACAAGATGGAACAGTACATTTTACATGTTGAACCGCTTACAAGAATTACAAAATGCTATATCCATCTGTGCGAATGGAAACAATGAAATTCAGAACTTTTCATCATATCAGTGGATTTTAATTGAAAATTGTATTAAATTGCTTCAACCATTTGAAGAAATAACTCAACAGATAAGTAGTTCAAAATCATTAATTTCTGAAGTTATTCCTATGGTTGTAACTTTACAACGATATTTGTTAAAATCTGTTGAAGTTTCTGGAATTGGAACAATAAAAGAAGCATTAGAAAAAAATATACATAAACGTGTTTCGGCAATACAGTTGAACAAACATTATTCACTGGCAACGATTTTGGACCCACGACATAAAACACTGTTTTTTGATAAAGATCAGAGTTATGATGAAGTTGTGAAACCTTTATTACTCTCATTAATGAAGAAAAAAGCATCTGAAATTTAAAAATCGTCAGAAAATGTGAACAATAGTAAGTCAATCGCAAAATATTCAAGTTCTGAAAATTTTCACTAGTCAACTGAAGGTGAGGAATGTGTATCTATTTCTGTTTGGGATGTTTTCTCAGAAATAACTAACAACAGTAATATAAATAATAAAATTACTGATACTGACAAAAATGAGTTAACTTCAGTGCAGGAGTTGAATAAATATATTTCATTACCAGTTATTGAAAGGAAAGAATCACCACTCAACTGGTGGGAAAAAAATCAAAATAATTTTCCCATATTATCAAAATTAGTCTATAAATATCTATCTCCTCCTGTAAGCAGTGTTTATAGTGAGAGGCTGTTCTCTGAAGCCGGCATCATTTATGAGCAAAGAAGAAACAGAATTTTGCCAAAAAATGCTGAACAATTGCTTTTTTTGCATCTCAATTTATCGATTTTGAAAAATGATAAATTGGCTTAAAAAACTTTTTTTATTAACTTTTTTATTTCAAATCAATGTATATATTGTCATCACAGTATTAACCGTATTAATTAATAAGTACAATCATAATTACATGGATTAATATTATTATTTTAATGCTAGACCAATATAAATTAATTTTAAAAAGCAGTTGCATGCAATGTTTGTATTAATAAAAATGTAAAAAATAATTATAAATTGAATAAATGATATAACATATGATCTCGTATTTTGTTGGTAGTTATAAAACAATTCCTCAGATCGATTATTACTCTATTCTAATATTTGTCTTTAATATAACTGCCAACCATTCAGATCTTTTCTAAATTTTTTAAATCAAATGAAACTAGAAAAAATTTTTAATGAAATTAGTTATTTATTAGTTAATATTTATATGTTTTTATTTGAGAAAATTGCCAGTTTCATTTTATTTTAAAAATCAAATAGGTTGGCTATTATATAATTATAATATAATAAATATGTATATCCGTATAGTAAATATATTCTGTTGTAATTGTATACCATATTTTTATATACTACAAACTATGTTATATTACATAACTTTCAAAATGCTAACATGCTTTAAGAATATTTATATCAATGGTTAGTATAACATAGCTGTTGTAGGCGTGACTAAGATAAAAACTAAAACCTAATACATATTTTAAGTATAATTTCTTTATTTTATAAACACTATTAGTATAAAAAAAATTATACTTGAAAAGAATATTGATTTTTATGTTAAAATTACATTTTCTACCATCATTGTGATGAATTATATATATATTATTTCATTTTTACCTTTCTACTCAATATTTTACTTCGAACCAAATGTTACAGCCGGATAATCATAATATCCGGCCTACTAGCCGGATAGATACTGCCTGCCGGATATCCGTTGCATCTCTAGTGAGTACCTTACTAAGCTTTAATCATTTTAATGATTTTGTGATCAATTTATGTTATCAAAAATTGAGCAACTGTACAAAAAGGGATGAAAAATAATCATTTGTAGTAATTTTTAAGTAAGTCGCAATACTATATTAATTTGTGATTTGATATCTAAACAATAATACTAAATATATGAATTTAAATTGACTGTTAAGTTTAGGTTTATATTTACCTATTAATAATTGATGAAAAATTATAAAGCTTAAAATTACTATGATTTTCAAAGGGGTAAAAATTATATGCGAATGCAAGCCAGCATGTTTAAATATATTTTGTAACTTTTAAGCTTGTTATGCTGTGTCCCCAACAAAAAAAGAGAGTGCACTTTTTTTTCTACATTTAAATATAATATTTAACTTATTAAGTAACTCTATACAAATAGATAAAGTGTGCTTTTTTCATTATTTGATCCAGGTGTTCCCTTGTCTTATGGACTAGGTTCAAAACTACAAGGTTGCAGAGTTATATATTGTAAACAAAAGAATTGGCCGGCTGTTCAATGACTGTTATAATAAAATGTTCCCTAATTTCTAATTGTAAATTTTGCTCATAATTGTCACAATAGATTTACTATGAAAATGTGAATCAAAAAGCCGATAGCAAGATATTAAAGAAGAAAAATTTTAGTTACTTAACCTTTTTTATTTATTTTGCTATAGGTGATGAAGAGTCACCTATGGACCTGGAGATAGAAAAATTGCTAAAGCATCTAAAGATACTAGAATACCAAGAAATTATTACTGGACGTTCTCGTGCTGGATTTGCAAAACGAAATGTCCTCATTTCTAATTATTTTAACTAAAATTTGTTTTTTTTTTAAACTTGAATATATTAAATTATGTTTTATAGTTTGTCAAATTCTCTTCTTTAAAAATACTATGTCCAGGAAAAGACATAGCGACATAAAAAAATACTTACATTTTAATAATAATTCATGCATAAACAAAGAGGATCGCTATTATAAAATTCGTCCACTTTTAGAAAAACTCAATGTTGCGCTGCAACAATTTGGAGTATTTTCCGAAAATCTAACTATCGATGAAAGAATGGTAAGGTATTTCGGTAAACATGGGTGTAAAATGTTTATGAAGAATAAATCAGTAAAATTTGGATACAAGTTGTGGATGTTGACTTCATATGATGGATATCCTTTCAATGTTATTCCTTATCAAGGTGCTCAAGAAAAGTGTAAGGAACCTCTTTCTCAGCGTGTAGTTTAAAGTTTGGTCTGTATTGTGAAAATTCCTAAGTTTCATAAGGTATATATGGATAACTTTTTTACTTCACATGGATTGATGGCTCGTTTGCAACAACAAGGATTTTGTGCTACTGGAACTGTTAGAGACAATCGAATGGCAAAATGCCCTCTAACTTCTTTGAAATCTTTAGCTAAAACTGAAAGAGGAACAATCCGATGCCCTATTTGATAAAGCGAACAAAATAGCTGCTGTTCGGTGGAACGACAACCGTGTAGTTTCGTTGCTTAGTAATTTTGAAGAGACAAAAGTATACGGAAAAATACAGCGTCGTGTAAAGGGAGACAGGAAAGATGTCGATGTTCTATTTTGTATTACATCATACAATAAACATAAAAATGGAGTTGACCTATTTGACAGTCATATGAAAAATTACTTTGCATCTATTCAAGGACAAAAATGGTACTGGTCGCTTTTTGTGAATTGTTTTGAAACCGCCCTCATCGCAGCCTGGAAAATTTCCAAACTATTTTCACCTGACGATACTCAGGACTTGCTAACATTTCGCAGATCTATAACAGTAAGTTACCTTGGTGAAACAATCCCACGAAATAATGTTAGGCAAAGAGGTTCTCTGAAAAATAACAAAGAACTTCTTCTTCTAAATTCAGAACATGTGCTAGTTAAAAATCCGGATGGTCGTCAAAGACGGTTCCAATTAAAATCTTGTAAGAAAAAACCCATTACTATATGTAAAATGTGCGATGTTGGTCTAGGTCGAGACTGTTTTTTGGATTTTCATTCGTAAAAAAAACTTTTTTTGAGGTAAGTCAAGTTTTGTAATATTTGGTAGTGTATTGGACCGCTGTCCTATTTATAGGACAGTCTGTATATTTAAAAATATTAAATATTTTTTAAATTTTTTTATTTCATGTGCATTAATGAAGGTTTTAAAAATTTACCTTTTTTCCTATTGTTTTAATGAGCGGTCTGATATGGGTTAATTTCATGGCATTTTTCTATTTAATGTTTCATTTACTGTTTAAAGTTGTTATTCCAATTCATTAAAATAGTATTACAATATCTTTGTGTGTGAAAAAAATATTTTCTAAAACTAAAAATTCTGTTTTACAATTTTTTTTCCTGCAATTGCATCAATTATCTTAAGGCCAGTAGCCACATGACAGAATTGGAACGACATTGTCGCAGAACATTACGGAGTTAATACAGAAGGATTTTTCTTTTGAAAAGTAAAAAAATTTAATTTTCTGTTCAACACGGTTCTTAAATTGCACAATGTATTTCGAACAATATAGAAAATTCAAATCGTGCATTTGAGTATTTACTTTTTAGGGCAATAACTTTTGGGAGTTATTGCTATTAATGTCAAAGCGAAACACACATTTGAGACGTCTGGTACGCATGATTTAATCTCAATTAACTTTGAGAAATAAGAAAATAGTCTATTAACATTAATTAAGCCTGTCCTCAATAAGGCAATGCTCTAATTTAAATGAACTATTATTTCTTAAGTTCACACTGACAAAATTATGTGGAAAATTGCATTAGTTAACAATTATAAAACATAGGTTGAATAACATTGATACACAACACAATGTTAATGCAATTATTTATTTATTAAAATATTTAAGCATCTCGGGTCTTTAACTATAACACGGTTTAAATGTTCTTGAAATTATACTTGTGCAGACAGCAGTCTCATCTTTAGACTGTGCTCCTCTTTCCTTCTCATTATTTCCATCTCCAGTTTATTCTTTTCTTCAATGGAACAAGCAGCTTTTTGGAGCAGATTTTTTGGCCTGTTTGCGGAACATTGAGAAGCTCGGTTTGAAAGGACCTGGGGTTTCGAGCTAGGTCAGAGTTAACGGTGAATTCGGGGGTTAGAGGAAGTAGATAAAGAAAATTACGCAGATAGTGATTCCGATTGCTTTGATGAGGAGGATGACGTAACAATGAAAACAATTTTTGGAGAAGAAGTTAATGTTATCAAAAATGATAAAATACAACAAACTTTCACATGGCGTGAAATTCAAAACTTGGACCATTCGAAAAAGATAAATTTTACCGGACAATCGGGTGTTGCTCCCTCAATTATGCACTTATAGAATGACGTTGATTTTTTTGATTGATTTATTTCTAAAGAGCTACTTCAACTAATTTCAACAGAGTTTAACCGTTATTATGATAACCAATTAAACTTACATCCAGAGAAGGATAAAAGGTCGTATTCATCTGAGTGGTATGAAACGAATGGAGACTAGTTGAAAATATTTTTTGCCTTGATTTTGCTCATGGGCCATATTGAAAGAGACTGATGAAAGGATTATTGGTTTATCGACGAGCTAATTGCCACACCAATATTTTGGGAAATCAATGCCTAGGGACAGATCTCTACAAATATTATGCGTTCTTTGATTCGCTGATAATTCATCGAAACCAGGAAATGATGACAGACTCTGAAAATTGCGTGATGCGATTGACCTAATCAAATATTACTCTCCAACGGAAGAATTGTCAATAAATGAACTTATTGTTAAATTTAAGGTATCCGACTACCTTGAAAAAGGGGTATTTGGTCAAAAAATCATGTTTTCATTTTATTGTCTAATAATAATGCCCAACTCTTCTAGNTTTTTTAAATATTTTTCTTTTAATAATATCAATACACATTTTAAATAGCAAAAATGTGCTTGAAAATATTTGTTTTTAAAAAATTTTGTGTCGAAAGTAGTCGGATACCTTAAAGGGAAAGTAATATTCAAGCAATATATGCCTAAAAAACGAAAGCAATGTGGGACAAAAAATGTACAAAATTGCTGATAAAGAAGGTTTTATATATGATATGCAAGTTTATTTGGAAAAAGACAAAAACAAACTCCATCCTTACATGCATCTTATAACGTTGTGAACAATTTAGCAAATTCTGTTAAGAGAAAAGGTCACAAACTTTATTTCTTCTCCAGATATGGTGAAAAACTTTAAAGTAAATTGTTGTGGGACTGTCAGGGCAAATAGGAAGAATTCGAATTTTCCTAAATTTCCTCAAACTAAAAAATCAAAATCTGGAGAAATTCAGATTCTTTATTGTAAGGAAGGCATGGTAGCAGTATGTTATCATGACAAGCGAGATGTTTATTTCTTGAGTAATATTCATGAACTGCACGGAGCATGATAGTACTAAAAAGCCAAAAATTGTCGCGAATTATACAGAGAATATGGGTTTTGTCGATTTGAGTGATCGAATGGCTAATTCATATTCTTTCGGCCGTAACTGTTAAATGGACAAAAAAAATATTTTTTCGCCAACTAGATTTAAGTGTTTTAAACTCATACATATTATTAAAAAAAGTTATCGACGGAAAAACCCATCAACAATATAGAATGAATGTCATTCGCTCACTCTTAGATAAAACCCAATGCTCCACACCTCGCAGAAATACTATTGTGCAATTATCTTTTTCACCCAGCAACAAAAGGTTAAAAATGGAGTAGATACATTTACCAAAAAATGAAAAGAAACGAAGACGTTGTACAGTATGCTATAAGAAAGGTATTCAAAGACGTTCAACAATTAATTGTCTAACGTGCAATGTTTCCCTTTGTATTGACCAAGTTTGCTGGATGGAACATCATATTAATAACAATTCATAAAAATTAATACATAATGAACTCATAAAAAAATAGTTTTTAAATTAATATGTATTCTTCGAAAATTCTTGCAACCTTATTTAAAATGAGTATTATCTGTTTTATTTATTATTTTTCATTTAATTTTAAGTGATATATATTCTCTTTATAATCTCACTATTATTTCTGTATTATTTGCAATTAATTATTCATTGATGTCTTATAAGGATTTTTAAAACTTTCCAAATTCAAAAAATAAGCTAAATTAAAAATATTAAATATTGCAATATTAAAATCTATCCATAAATAATATTTGTAAAATTTAATAAAGAATAAAGATACATATTATATTTTATTAAGTGGTTGTTTTATTACATATTATTATATTTTATTAAGTGGTTGTTTTATTAAGTTATATAAATAGAACTTGTATATACTATTTTATATTCTATGTACGTGTTGTCTCTGGGCAAGAATTTAAGAGTCTTAAAATAATTTTTATGATAAATAATGAAAATAATCAAAGAAAATAGAAATGCTTATGACAAAATTTATTATTATTATTTAATCAAAAATTAGTCTTTCCTTGCAGACTAGCTCGGATATCTAATATTAGATATTTTCTAATATTTAGATTTTCATTTCATCATTAAATCTGATAATGATTTTCTTATTTGTTTATTCATTATGGGGCCTCAAGGCTCTGTCAGTCTTGGTTTTTCCACTTACAACAGAAAAGCTCTTGCGTGTTTGTAGGCAATGTGTCCCCTGAAGAAGTGCTGTCTTACATACACACATAAATTCTATTTTATTATATTTTTCCTGCCTTAATGTTTGTTTGAATGCGTAAATTAAAAGGTAATGGCAAGTTCCATCGTCGCAGTGTTCGAAATAAAATATCTGGCGTCAGTGATATAGTTTTTAAATATCACCCATCATGTTTTGAAATGCTAGAAACTCCTCTAGCAGTACTTTTTCAAGTCCCAGAATGTCTGACAGTAAAATGTTTGTCGTAAACAAAGATGTGGTTGCAGTCTTTCTGAATCTAGCCAAAAGGCCATTTTGCTTTGGAAAAAATCTCTGCGACAATGGGACTGAAACCAATGGATAGAAAAACATTTGACAAATATGTTCTTCACCTAGCAGAAGAGAATAAGGCGTTCAAAAATGAAGTTCTCCAAAAGTACAGAATGAAAGTGAGAGAAGAATATAGAAAGTATAACAGTTCCTGTGAAGATGACGAAGGGATTTTGAATATTGGCGTGTCATATGACGGAACGTGGATGAAACGTGGCCATTGCTCTTTGTATGGAATTGGCTGTGTTATTGACATTTTCACTGGCATTGTCATGGACTTTACTACAGTGTCGAAATATTGCCACTTATGTGAAGTTACGGCAAAAGAACTTGGCACTTCCTCGCCTGAATTTCACATATGGCGCGAGGGTTATAGAAGTTCCAGCAAGTGTGAAAAGAACTATGATGGATCTTCAAATGCTATGAAAATGTTCGCTGCAAGCATTCGGGGCAGCGTTCCGTTGAACAGTGCCAAATGCGGTATACTGTACTTCTTTCAGATGGAGACTCAAAAACCTTTATTCATTTACAAAATTTAAAAGTTTATAAAGATGTGGAATTACAAAGAGAGGAGTGTGTTAATCACGTTGCGAAGAGGCTTGGCACAGACTTTCGTAACAAGGTAAAGGATTTCAAAGTGAAAGGGTATCGCATCGGTGGCAAAAAGAAGGGACATTTGACGAACGATATAATAACTAGGCTCCAAAATTACTACAGAAATGCCATTGTCAAAAATGCTCCAGATCTCACCGCAATGAAGACAGCAATATTTGCATCACTTTACCACTGTTCTTCAACAGATGCCCACCCTAAGCATTTCAAATGTCCTATAGGGGGGGATTCTTGGTGCTTTTACAATCGCGCCAAGGCACTTGGTAGAAAAGTAAGAAGTCACACGACTATGAAAGTTACCATAAGTGATGCTATTGTCGCAAAAGTGCTTCCTGTCTATCAGAGACTCGCTTGTGATGAACTTTTGAAACGTTGCACACCTGCAAAAACTCAAGATGCAAACGAAAGTCTGCATAGTGAAATTTGCTGTGTTCCAAAAATGTTTTAGTTTCAAAGAGGCGGTTGGAGATGGCAGCTACAACAGCAGTGAGCACTTTGTCTTACATTTTTAAGAAGATTTTTACTGTATTTACAAACATAATTTTTGAATTTCGCAAGGGAGAGTGGCGATATTGCTAGTGATTATGACCAAGTAAAACTGCTACTTTAAATTGACGGCGGAAAAGTTCCGTCAGCTGTTCGTGAAACACAACAGGACTGGCTCATCTTCTTGGCAAGATTTTGCCTTTGAACTTTTTCCAAGGTTGGATTAGTAGTTTTGAAATAACTACTTTTAATCAGTTAGTAGAATTAAGGGGACACAGGACCTTGAAACCATCAAATTTCCGAATTCCATCAATCAAATTTCGTTCAAATTGTGCAGAAAGCCAAGCTTTATCACGTGGTGCTGAAATTTTTTCGATTCGATCATTTNTGAAAAGAGAACTAGCCGCTTCAAGCTCCACTGCTCGAGCCGAATATAAAATTGCGATAAACAGTCAAATTTTATGTTTACTTCTACTATCAGTTCTCGCACAACAAAGTATTTTTCTTGGGAAATTAAAGTGTACACACTGTTTGCACTTTTCTCTCTTAAATTATTGCACTCTCCATTTGATCACAATAAACTTAAGAATACATCGCTCATGGGCTGCAATAGAGGCACAACTAAAAAAACACGTGTTCTGAACTAAGAACAGGTGTAAATATGAAAATACACATTCTTTTCAGCAGCAATACAAGCACAACTCATAATTCAACTTGGAGGTAATCTTCGTTTAAGGGGACAATAGACGTGCAATATGCGAAAAACACTTAAATTTCGGGGTTTTGTTTTGTGTGATATTAAAAAAATTCTCACTTCTCTGAATAATATGCAACAAACAGAATTCAAATTGGAGCTTTTGTTAACGAGTTATAAGAGTTTCAAATTTTAAAACAAACCACTTACTCAGAAAATGAAAACGAAACTAGTGCTCTACTACTTGCAAACTGAGCAGTGGAAACCGAATCTATAAACAACACTTTTTTTTTCTATGCACAATGATTTATATTTAATAAAGATTTTTTATTTGGAAATCTAGCTACTTTACTACTGCTGATTTCACTTCGATTTTATAGCGTTTTGTTTGCATGCAGATTGTTTTGAAATAACGTTTTTTTTGCTAATTGATGAAAAAAAAACATTTTTTTTATTACTAAATCTTTATTTCAAGTTTATTATTTTGTTGATTGTTATTTTTATAGTTATTTTTACTTTCTTGTTAAATTTTACTAATATTTTTACATAATGGAAACAATTAGTCCTCGCTGGAGGAAGCCTAAGAAACGGGCAACTAAGCGCAGTAAAGCTATTAGTTGTGCAATGAAAAAGCATTCTGCAATAAATTGAAACAGTCTAGTGGATACTTTCCAAACTTGTGTGTCAAGTAATGATGATAAAAATTCTTTGAACTGCTATTCTGTGAATGAAGTTCCCCCTGCAGTTGAAAAAACTAGTGAGACTGCTCAGAATGACTGTGTTTATAAGTCTTCATATAGCTACATAATGATGAGTATGTCTGCATTTCAACCCCTTCTTCGAAATGTACCTTGTGATGATTGTGAAAATTTTAATTTAAATGTTAAAAGCGGAATTACATTTGGTTATTCCTTGAACTTAGAACTCATCCTTCAACCATGCATGAAAAGTTGTGGCTCCAAGTGAGGTTCAAAAATGTAGTCGTAGGGTATGATGTCAATCATAAACTTGTGCAAGCATTTGTAGGCATTGGTCGAGGACATTCAGCTACGGAAACTTTTTCTATAAACTTTGTGTGAAGCGACGTGAAAACTTTAAGGCAACAATTTTTAATAAAGCCTCGGACGAGTTTCGAAAGGCATATAATGCAACGAACGAAAGTTTGACACAGAATAGTGTTCTAGATATAACTGTGGCATATGGCAGAAAAAGGGCCATAACTACCTGCATGGTATTAGGATTGTTATTGATTCTTTGACAAATCTATTTTAAATTATGAAGTACGATCAAAGTACTACCCCGAATGCACTATTGCTACCACAGATTTTGGCGAAACAACTGACGAATTTGCAATTTGGTATGATGGTCGCAAATCAGTGTGTCAAAAGAACTTTAGTGGTTTTTCTGGAAACATGGAGCTTTCCGCTCATTATTAGATAAAAATAATATGCGTTATACATCAGTTTTGTCTGACGGTGACTAAAAAACCTTCTTGAGTTTGAGTAATAAACAGGTATATGGAACTGACACACCTATTACCAAAGAAGAATGTCTCAACCACGTAACAAAACTGCCTTGAAGAATAAAGTTAAAGAATGGAGAGGAAAAACTTTGACACTTGGAGGAGCAAGCGTGGAAGTTTGAAGGATGACACAACAAATTACAAAATTTTAATCGCAAAGCCATGAAAGATAATGTTTACGATATACAAATGATGAAAAGTTCAATATTTTCTACTTTATATCATTGTATGTCTACTGGTGAGAACCCTCAACATATGAAATACCCCACTGGACTCACTTCGTGCTGTTTTTATCAACGAGTTGTTGCGGGAGGTAAAAAGCCAATAAGTCATAAATTTATGGAAACCACTCTTTCAGCAGAAGTCGGGGGGAAAATAGTTCCAATCTATCAACGACTTGCTGCTAATGAGTTATTAAAGCGTTGTATTGCTGAAAAAACTCAAAATGCAAATGAAAGTCTCCACAGCTGTATTTGGAGTAAGTGCCAGAAAGAGGTTTTCTTTAAAAACAAATAACGATTGGAATATGCTCTTGCTGTAAGCGAATTTCATTTCGGCTGTGCAGAAACTTTGAAACTGAAGTCCTGCTTGATCTCCTCAAATGAAAAATGTGCCAAACAGCGAGATGTGAGATTTTCTAAAAAAAAAAAAAAAAAAAAAATCAGTACTGTAATNAAAAAAAAAAAAAAGAGAAAATCCTTCGAGGTGTACAAAATATGTCAACTCGGTTATAACTCGAACAAAATGAAACTTTAATAGCCCTTAAGTAAAAATGATCGGCTGAATTGTCAGAACGTAATCTAACTTTAAAGCTGGTCTGAACCTCTGAGTTAAATCGAGCTACATTGAATTTGAAGGTCCCAATGCTGTTGCCAAAGGGACGAGATCAGCTGTCGAACATGTAGTTTAATGTCTGCGAATGGTACAGATATTACTAATTCAGTAGTAGCAGATCGTGCTGCAGAATCAACCAACGATTCTGACTCAGAATGTGAAAATGAAGATGCTAATGACATTCGGGTAATGTAAGATAAAGGTTTGGAAAATAAAAAAAATAATGATATAAACGATAGCATAAATGAAATTGAAGAGATGGAACGACAATACAATTGGGAAATTCCTACAGCCAATGACAAAATTGTTCCTCTAAGTTTTACAGGAAAGGTAGGAATAAAACCGAAATTCCAACACTTGGAAAAAGAAACTGATTTTTTTAAGCCTTTTTTTTCAGACGATTTAATCAAACTCTAGTGCAGATACGCAAAATCAACTATATCTTTAAAGTTAGAAACGTCCGAGAAAAAAAAGCACAACATAGAGTGGATCCCAGTTTCACCCAAAGAAATTCTAAAATTTCTTGAAGTGATATTGTTAATGGGTCACATTGATAATGATAATGTTTCTGATTATTGGTCTAAAGATGATCTATTTGAAACTCCCATATTTGGGAAAACTATGCCTAGAGATCGATAACTTCAGATTTTGAAATTTGTTCATTTTTCAAATAATGAGGAAAAACTAAGCTCGAAAGATGAGAATTATGATAGATTGTGGAAAATTAGAAGTGCTTATAACAAATTAAATGAATCATTCAAGGAAGTGTATAATCCTACAGAGGAGCTGTCGATAGATGAGGTGATTATAAAGTTCAAAGGTAGGGTAATTTTTCGGCAATATATACCCAAGAAAAGAAAACAATGGGGTATTAAAGTTTACAAATTAGCCGATAGAAGAGGCTATACTAATGATATGCAAGTAAATCTTGGAAATCTATCTGCTTCTTACAATGCTGTTTATAATATGGCAAACACCATCCAGGGGAAAGGTCATAAATTATATATGGACAACTTCTTCAGCTTTCCGAAGTTATTTTGCGATCTTCTTGAGAATAATAAAATTAATTCCTGTGGAACTGTACGAATAAACAGAAAAGATTTTCCTAAAGAATTGGGGAGAAAAAAAATTAAAAGCAGGCGAAACCAATTGTTTAAGGGGAAATGGCCTCGTTGCTGTATATTGGAAGGATAAGAGAGACGTTTTTATGCTTTCCAAAATATATTCTCCAATCGAAAGCAAAGTTTCTAGTGAAAAACCAGAAATCGTCAGATCCTACAACAAACATATGGGTTATATTGACAAAAGCGATAGAATGGTAAACAGCTACTCATTCAATCGAAGGACACTGAAATGGACAAAAAAACTTCTTTTTCATTTTCTGGATCTCTCGGTTCTTAATGCTTATTTAGTATCAGAATTGAAAGAGTCCCACAAGGAACTCAGAAGAAATCTAATCCGTGGTCTACTTCACGAAAACTTGCTCAATTGTCTTACATTATCTCCGTCAACATCAAAAAAACCTCGGTTAATGCCTGAAAATAATCATTGGCCAATAAAAGAAAACAGTAGAGGAAGATGCGCAAACACTTCGAAAAAAGGAATAAATAGACGATCGACAGTAATATGTAAAGAATGTAATGTAGTTTTATGTATAGATCTTAATTGTTTCGAGGAATACCATACAGCATTTTAAATGAATTAATTGATATTATTTTTTATTACTAGTATTAGTGATATTTGATTCTTTTTATTTTAATGAAACGGGGTTCAAATATTCCTTCAAACGTTTAAAACTGTTTTCTTTCAAAATTGTCACAGGAGATGAGACACGGGTCCATTGCGAAACTGAAGAAACGAAAGAGCAATCCAAATAGTGGATGCATTCACACTGCCCAAGTCATAAACCAGTGAAGTTCAAGAGCACGTTCTTCAACAAAAAGTGTATGTTTTGGGACTGTAAAGGTGTTTTCTTGCTGGAATTCATGCCACGTGGAACAACCATCACTGCAGCTTCGTACAGCAATACTCTTTTAACGTACTCGAAGGGTAATTCAGAACAAGAGAAGAGGAATATTGTCGTCAGGCATCGTCATAATAATGCTCGGCCGCACACTGCAGTTGCAACAATTCTCCTGCAACGTTTCGGATGGGAAGCTTTTGATCACCCACCATACAATCCTGACCTTCGTGACTAGGAGGCCTGTTTACCGAAGAAAACCAGTAGCATTAGTCATCACGAGCTGGGAGTAGGTTTGGAGGGAGAAAGAGCGTCGAGTGCTCTGCTACGTGCATGTGAGCGATTCAAAGCTTGTCCTATTTTTATTTAGATTTATTTATTTAAAGAAGATTAGAAAAGGATCCTTTCTGGATTATAACTACAAGGAACAATTCTATCAAAGGTGAGTCGAAAAATTTCTATACTATGCACTTTAAATTTACTTTAAACATGAGCTGTTTACTATTTTAGTCTCTAAGCCTAACCGATTAATTCTATTGACAATATTCCTAGTTATTTGAATCTAGTTATTCTAAAATTATTCCTAAATTTTCTGGCCACAAATAAAAAAATAATTTATTTCACAAATTCTTGATTCCTTAAATAAACTTCATTCCATATCTATAGTTGACGATTTTTTCAGAAACAAAGTTATGTTACATAAAAAACTAAGTTAATAGTCTTGTTTAGACTATTAACTTAGATTGCTACGAGAGATCGCTTTATTTTTAAATTTTAAATGCATTCTGTGTTTCAGAGCCTCAATTTTAGTTTCCAGCTAAATTTTTATTTATATAAGTGAAAGCAGAACATTTTATTAGGAATGTTTTCGTTTAGTATTGTTATATAACGTTGTTCGTATCTAATATTTTAACATCGAATGTGAACTTTATTTTGATATTTTAAGCTTTTGGTTAAATTAATTCTTTGTTAATAATATTTTCTTTTAAATTTCTTGGCTTCTTTATATGATTAGGACTTACCCTCTTTAATTAATTTTTGCATGTTAAGAAACATGTCGTTTTAATTAATTTTATTATTAATTAATTACTCCCAGTTCCAAAACCCCAGGTTCCTTCAAACCGAGCTTCTCAATGTTCCGCAAACAGGCCAAAAAATCTGCCGCCCAAAAAACTGCTTGTTCCATTGAAGAAAAGAATAAACTGGAGATGGAAATAATGAGAAGGAAAGAGGAGCACAGTCTAAAGATGAGACTGCTGTCTGCCCAAGTATAATTTCAAGAACATTTGAACCGTGTTATAGCTGAAGACCCAAGATGCTTAAACATTTTAATAAATAAATAATTGCATTACTATTTTAGTGTGTTGTGTATCAATGTTATACAATGAGAAAAAATTAATATTGCTATCATAAACTGTAATCATGATTGTCATGTCAAGTTTTTAAATATATTTACCTTACAGATGCCGAACACCTGCTGTGTTACCAACTGCAATGGTAACTATAATTCACAAAATAAAGTACATATATTCAGTTTCCCTAAAAATGAAGAGTTACTTAAAAAATGGGTTAAAGCGATACCAAGAACTAACCTAACTGTGACTAAAAATACTAAGGTAAATTACTTTTATAATTTTTACTTAAATTAAAAATCTATTTATATTTTTTACTAGCTTTACTTATGCANTGTCCTATTTTTATTTAGATTTATTTATTTAAAGAATATTAGGAAAGGATCCTTTCTGGATTATAACTACAAGGAACAATTCTATCAAAGGTGAGTCGAAAAATTTCTATACTATGCACTTTAAATTTGCTTTAAACATGAGCTGTTTACTATTTTAGTCTCTAAGCCTAACATATGAATTCTATTGGCAATATTCCTAGTTATTCTAAAATTATTCCTAAATTTTTTGGCCGCAAATAAAAGAATAATTTATTTTACAAATTCCTTAAATAAACTTCATTCCATATCTATAGTTGACTATTTTTTCAGAAACGAAGTTATGTTACATAAACAACTAAGTTAATAGTCTAGTTTAGACTATTAACTTAGATTGCTAAGAAAGATCGCTTTATTTTTAAATTTTAAATGCATTCTGTGTTTCAGAGCCTCAATTTTAGTTTCCAGCTAAATTTTTATTTATATAAGTGAAAGCAGAACATTTTATTAGGAATGTTTTCGTTTAATATTGTTATATAACATTGTTCGTATCTAATATTTTACCACTGAATGTGAACTTTATTTTGATATTTTAAGCTTTTGGTTAAATTAATTCTTTGTTAATAATATTTCCTTTTAAATTTTTTGGCTTCTTTATATGATTAGGACTTACCCTCTTTAATTAATTTTTGCATGTTAAGCAAAAAATCCTTCAAAACATGTCGTTTTAATTAATTTTATTATTAATTAATTACTCCCAGTTCCAAAACCTCAGGTCCCTTCAAACCGAGCTTCTCAATGTTCCGCAAACAGGCCAAAAAATATGTCCCCTCTGCCGCCCAAAAAGCTGCTTGTTCCATTGAAGAAAAGAATGAACTGGAGATGGAAATAATGAGAAGGAAAGAGGAGAAGGACATTGAGGAGCACAGTCTAAAGATGAGGCTGCTGTCTGCGCAAGTATAATTTCAAGAACATTTAAACCGTGTTATAGCTGAAGACCCGAGATGCTTAAACATTTTAATAAATAAATAATTGCATTACTATTTCAGTGTGTTATGTATCAATGTTATACAATGAGAAAAAATTAATATTGCTATCATAAACTGTAATCATGATTGTCATGTCAAGTTTTTAAATATAGTTTCCTTACAGATGCCGAACACATGCTGTGTTACCAAATGCAATGGTAACTATAATTCACAAAATAAAGTACATATATTAAGTTTCCCTAAAAATGAAGAGTTACTTAAAAAAATGGGTTAAAGCGATACCAAGAACTGACCTAATTGTGACTAAAAATACTAAGGTAAATTACTTTTATAATTTTTACTTAAATTAAAAATCTATTTATATTTTTTACTAGCTTTACTTATGCAAATAATTAAATATATGTAGTCTGGCTTTAAAGTTAAATTATTTACTAACATTTGCCCATTAATTTTATATGCAGTGTTACAAATGTATGTTATATTAAATTTAATTATCGAGTAGTCAAAGAAAAATACTATAACCATTTTTTTTAATTTTGAAAAATGTACATAGTTACCTAGGCATATATTGATATCAATGAAAGTTTTTAAAAAACGCTCCACTTTGCACTTCCTTTTTTTTTTTTAATTAAGTGTGGTTGGGCAAATAGGTTAACAATCAGGCTATTCTTCGATGATTTATTTCTATATAATTGATGTTACATACGATTTTGTGAATATTGCATAGCTATTTCGAATTTAAAATTGAGGTAGGAATAATTTTGTTCCAAAAGAGAGAACAAAAAACGAAAGAAAACATTTTAAGCTGTCTAACAATAACTATCGGTGTACAGGTAAAGAATCTGAATATATTTTACCTATAATATAATCAGAAAATAAGAAATGAAATTTTTTTACCATAATACATTAATAATTTTTTTTTTAAAGAATATGAGAAAAATTTAAAGGAATCATGCAAAGATATAAATAAATTTAGTTAGTTTAAAATAATTTGTTTGTATATAAACTCAGTGATACAAATGATTTGATAGATAATTTTTTCCTTTAAGAATATTGTTCATCAAAAGAAAATAAAAAAATTGCATGCATATTTAAATAATCTAACAATTCATTATATCAAGATGTGTATAGTAGGAAAAATATTATTTTCATCATTTTAATAAGTTTTTAAGCATACTTTGTTTATTTATGAAAATAATTACACAATGTAATAGTATATTTTTTTCAATAAGTTATTAGAGATTAGATGAATATGAATTAGTGTTACCTGAAATATTCCTGTCTTATTGTGAATGTCTATATAAAAATCGTCAAAGAAATTTTCGAATAAAATATTCTATTTCAGGTCTGTGAAAGACACTTTCAATCAGATGATATTGAGTTTGAAACAACGTTCTACAAGGAATCTACGGAAGAAACCCTCAGAGCTAAATTGAAATATCCACGATAAAAAGATGGAGCAGAGCTCTCAATTTTTCCCAATTGTCCGAAATATTTATCATCGACTAACAAAGATCAGATTGATCCTATGTTAAAGAAGCAACTGTTAGAGCAACAGCAAGTAAACAAAGCTTAACAGTTTGAAAAGCCAATGTGAGTTAGAAAAGAAGTATGGATTTAAAGACTTTTTTGAAATGAAAAACTGTTTTGGAATCAATAATGTTCCTACAGCTTGGAGGATGGTAGAGAAAGATGAAAATTTATTTTTTTTAAAATTAAACTTAAAAGAAGGAGTGCCTATCATTGCATATACTGTATTCATCAATAGTTCACAAGAACTTAATATTTCATATAAAAACCAATGTTTAACAAAGTGCGGAGAAGCAAAGTTACCTTTAAAAGTAAGTAACTTTAATGAAGTTATTAATGTTTTATATCATTTAGAGTCTGAAATGTAATCAATAACTCCCTAGAAGAAATATAGATGTAATAATATCAGCCTTAAAAAATTGCCTAGATCTTGTTGACGATAAATTTAAATATTTTATTGAATTTTTTATTGTACAAATCAAACTCCTTAAAGTAACACCTGTTAGATACCGTTATTCTCCTGACATTTTAATATTTTCATCTCTTTTCTATTACTTATCTCCCCAGGCTTATAAATTTGTTAGACATTCTAGTAATTTAATTTTACCAGACCCTAGTACTATAAGGAAAGTTAGCTCGCTGTTAAAATCCACCCCAAATTTTGAACAACAAGACAAATATTTCCTTATGTATGCCAAACAAATATTTTCCAAATTGAAGGATGAAGATTTAAAAGTTTTTTTAATACTGGATGACATATATCTAAAGCCCTATGTGGATTAAAAAGGTGGAAAAATTGTAGGCAATTCATACGATAATACTGAGTTAGCCACAAGTGCACATGTTTTTATGATAAGTAGCATTTGCTCTTCATTTAGAGATGTTGTACATGTATTTCCAGTGAGCCATATTGTGGCTGCACATCTTTTTGAATTGATTAAAAAGATAGTTTTGGGTTTAGAAAACATTGGGTTCACTATTTTTGGTGTCGTCACTGACAATAATTCAATAAATCGTAAAGCCATGTCTAACTTTAGTAATCCGCCTGTATTTATAACTAAGTATTCGCATACAGCAGATGATTCAAGGTTATTATTTTTTGTAATTGACTCTGTGAATATCATCAAAGCGCTGAGAAATAATTGGTTTAACCAGAAAAATGGTTATTTTATGTATTATCCTTCATTTGAAAATGAGAAATTTCAGACTGAATCAGTGTTTTAAGAAAGATATATGATATTGAATCGACTGAATTGTTGAAGTTTGGTTTTGGTCCCTCCAGAAAAGCTCTTTGGCCGACAAACCTGGAACGGCAAAGTGTTTCTCTAGCACTAAAATTTTTTAATAGAAATCTCGTACAAGGAATTCTAGAGTTGGGTGAGAAGCATGAACTCATGCATTATAAAGAAACTGCTAACTACATTAATATATTTTGTGACTGATGGGATATAGCAAATGTTAAATCTGTTGCTAAGGGTAAATGTAAACGAAACGTCATGCGTGAACCAATCATTAATAAATCTGATGACATTAGAAAGGCATTTTTGAGTAAATTTATTAATTGGTTGGATAGGTGGGAGGCGATGAATGCTGATAATGGAAGACTAAGTAGAGAAACTCATTCGGCATTAAGGCACACGTCTCAAGCTTATCTAGATATAATGGAGTATTGCTCTAGTAATTATGGTTTGTCCTATTTGTTGCTAAGAAAAATTCAAACCGACAGGCATGAATCTCGGTTCGGTCTGTACCGAAGCATGTCTGGCGACCAGTATCATATATCCATTAGGCAGCTTTATGAAACCGAAAGTAAGCTTCGCATTAGTAAGGAACTGAAACTTATCTCGCATACTTCTGGCAATTTTAACATTAATATATTTCATCCTGACTCTGATCCAGTAGATGATATTAATAAAGACGTAGAGGAATTATTTGATGAGATTGAAGTTACAGATTCTGATTTAGATAAAGTAGACCATTCTCTACCTATAACATATTTGGCAGGGTATTGTGTCCATACAGTTCATAAAAGTCTAAAATGTCCGGAGTGTAAGAAAAGATTAGTAACAGATAAAGAAATGAATATTGACGTTAATTGTAATCTTATAAGAAATTGAGATAGAGGTGGGTTGCTTTATCCGTCAGAATTTGTAACAAATGTTGTTCAACACATTTATGTTGTAACCCAAAAGTTGATAAGTGAGGAATAAGAGCTTCAATTTTTAAAAGTTTTGAATCAACGCAATTTGGTAATGAAAATAGTTAAATATATCTTATGGTTAAAAGAAATATGGGATTTCTCAGTGTGCAGCTGTGGGTTTAATTTTGAAAAAATTTGTATTAAAATAATGAGGTCAGCAACAAATACTTTACTTAACAATTACTGTAAACTTAAAAATGATGTACATCAAGCAAAAAATCCAAAGCCAGTACCAAAAAGACAGACAAGGCCGAAGGAAAGAGAAAATTAAAAACTTTAACTAGTGATACTTCTCCTAATTCTTCTAAGAAAACTAAAATTAATGTTCAGACAAAGAAATAAATAAAAATTTAAATAAATTTCATTTTTTACTAAATTTAAAAGGTTTTAAAAACTAAATTGTATATTTAATGCATGCAATTTAAATTTATTAAAATGCATACAATTTAAATTTATGAAATCTGCTAAATTTTGCAAATTCTGCTAAATAAACATTTTTTCAAGCTTCGGCTATTTTTATTTTTTCTATGCAGTGTCATCAGATTTATTAGTGATTACTACATCAGTAGGATTTTATTTATTAGCCATTTATTATTATTTTTAAGAAAGAGTATTTTTCACCCAATTTTTTAGTTTTAGAAAATATTTTTTATAAGTTTTCTATTTCGGGTATTTCTTGAATGTGAACAAAAGTTTTTATGCACATGTATATTCCTTTATTAAAAAAAGAGATTTATGGTAATAAAAAAAAATTTCAAAATTTTTCATGTAGATAAAACTAAATCCTAAATATTCCATTTATTGCATTATTGTCAGTGACAACACTAAATAATAATCGTAAACCAAAACTTTGATTAAATCAACTGCTTGTTTTTTTTTTTTTTTTTTTGCTTGTTTGAAATGTTTTTCTAAAAGTATTACAAAAACATTTGTTTAAAGTATTTATTAAATGTGGGCTTTAATCTTTTTTATTTGTTTTGTGTGTTATGGTTGACCAATAAAATTGTTTTGTAAAAAAATGTTTTAGTTCCTTTTTTATTATGTTTAGATAAATTTATCAAATAATTGAACAATTTTGTTCCATACAATATGGTTCTATTTAATGGAGAGAAAAATATAAAAGGTTTAACTAAACCTAACAACTTTTTTCTTGATACTTATGAATTTGATTACAAAAGTTGAAAACAGTTCTGCTAGCTAAGGCGTGACTTCGTTTTTTAAGAGTAATATTTTGTTTCTAATAAAAGTTATGGTGTTAAAAGAATGCCAGAAAGAGGCCATATTCTTAATAAAACCAAGCAATAGAAAGATTAATTAATCAAAGCAATTTCTAGTTATTTCTATATTTATTATTCATAATAACTATTATGAAACACAAAATTAGGCTCTATTTTTGTCTCGAACATAATTTGTAAAATAAAGAATATTACAAAAATTTGGTTAACATTTGAAGAATCGCCTATACTATCATTTTTTTTTTACCACTGTATAATATAGTTGCTGAAATGATAACATGCAAAGAATCTCGTTTTGCGAAAAATCGCCCACTAGAGAAGTATTTCTTCTTTTTCACCGCTGAAGCTCTTTCCCTCCTCGTGATGACTCATTGAACGAGTAAGCTGGTCTCGAAGGTCACGTCCTGACTCGGTACCCTCAGATTTTCATCTCTTTGCCCAAATGAAACGTCGGCTAGGAGGACAAATTTCGCCACAGAGAACGAGCTGCAGACCAGCGTCCAGAATTGGTTGAAAACAAGGCTTGCTGCTTTTTATGATAAAGGTACTGGAAAATTGGTACCACGCTACGCCAAATGTATGAATTGGAACAGCGATTACTTCGAAAAGTAGCGTCATGTTGTATCACATTGTTCCATGTAAAATTTTCTTTATTCTGACGTTTTTTTTAAAATTTAGAGACCAAATCTCAGACGTTAAAAAAATAGCCCTCGTATTATTATTTTAGCTTAAAGATGTCTATTTTTCTACTCAGGAAATGACAGCAATTTCTTAGGAATTTAAAGATAAATTCTCGGCCTAAGATGTTTCAACAAAAATATTTATCACCTCTTTTCCCACAGCATGGGCTTGGATTAAACTGAAAGGAGAGATGGGCATAAATGTGTTATACTATTATACCGACTCCATCATATATGCTCAAGATGGGTCACATATGCTTTTACCTTATGGATTAAATAGTAAATTTAATGGGGAAGGTAATATTAATATTGATTGGTAATATTAATATTTATGATAAATTTAAAGTTTTTAATTTCCCTAGTGTTTTTAGTTCAAAGTATAGGAATAAAAGAAAAGAGGGAGTGGAAAGGGTGATAATATTGATTTTTCGAACATTTGTAATTTACATGATAACTTGAATAATATTTTTATTATTAGGATATATATTTTTGGTTTTAAAAATAAAGTTCTTAAAAATTTGGTTTTAAGATGAAATTTGATACTGAACTTATTAAATTTATTGTTTTGGATTTGATTAAATCAAAACTTGGGTGTTAGTAAAACTGAAATGCTGTTCAATAAAGTTTCTAATGTTAAGAAGGTTTTTTGTACGATTAATTTTCATGATAAACAATTTGAAATTGCTAAGTTGCCGCAAATTATTCATAGTCTTTCTGAAATTTTCCTTTCTGCTTATAAATATTCCTCTACACTTAGAAAAAAGGAATGTAACTATAATTTTTTAAGTCGGAATTTAAATTGTATTTCAAAGTTTGATTTTTATTGTAATGAAGAAAAATTTTCTCAATATATTGATAAAGATTATGGTCACGTTATTACAGGAAATTGAGAGATTGCTGGTAATCAAGATTTAATTAATATTTTAAGTAAAGGTTCAAAATTTAGAACAAGATTTAAAATGAAAAATGAAGAATTTATTTTATCCATTAAAAGAGATCTTGATTTTTTTAATAGCTAAAATTTCCAGGAAATATCATTGGCCAGCTGAGGGTTTTTTCTGCTGCTATTTTCACTCTTAATAAAGTTTGGTGAAAAGGTATGTACAACTTTTAAGCTACATTTTGAATTTCAGTAATAATGTATGAAGATAAGGACAAAAACTATAAACTTAATTTGAATCATTGGATTACTTCATAATTTTTTTATTTATTTTAGAGACGCGTAAGCTGGGTCACTAACGTCTAAGCAAGAGATACCCTGATATATAAACTGGCTCAGAAGAAAAGCAGCTCTACCTATAGTTCCCAAAGAATTGTCATATATGGTTATAGCAAACCATGCTGATAGGCCCTACATTTGTAGAGGCGCATCGCTTTTTTAAATACTTTGAAGCAACTTGGATAAGTTGAAGCTTGAGGCCTTACAAGCGATACAGCAAGCATTTGTAAAGAACAAAGATTTTGTTTTATAAATTTCAAAATAATGTTTGTCTAAAGCATCAAAATTTACAAAATAATGATTTTGTTCTTATTATAATGACTGAAGTACAGAAAGAAATGTTAACCGCTCCTGAATGTATGATAGCACCCATGGCGATTTTCAATTAACAACAGGGTTAGTACTAGATGACATGAGGTAAGGACTTTATTGCACCTTCATGATTTCATATAAAGTAAATCAGGATACATTTGTTGTATTTTTTAATGACAGTAAAGAAGCTTTTGGAGATATCTCTACCGCAATTTTTGTGTCTGATATAGCTGAATCATATTATATTGCCTGGTTATCAACATTTGAAACTATGCTTACTATCAAACTTAATTGTGTCTGGAGGAACAATTTTCATAAAATTAAAAACACAGAACTGTGTGTTTTTGAGTAGGGTGAATTTCAAAAAAATTGTCACATTGATATCCCTGCACTAAAGTAATCAGTATCATAAAACAATTCTAGTCTTAAAATAATCATATTTCAATAAATTAATAGAGTTTTTATTCTAGTTTACAAACATACATAACATTTGATGATTTTATTATGTTTTTAATTATTTATTATGCTATTTCGTTATAGAGTCAGGAAATTTTTCATGTCCCTGGCCCAAAATGTCAGATTCCATTTGGATTTTTTTAATTCAAGAAGTCAGACAGCAATAAAATATTAGTTACAAAATATTCTGCAATAATTTAAATTTATACAATAAAAATAAATATATATTTTTATTTTGAATTTATGCATTAAAACTTCAGTTTATTATGTGTCCCTCACTGTGCTTCAAGAGTGTTACTCGAATATATTTATAAAAATTTGTTTTAAAGATTGGCAACAGTTCTGGATTAAGCCCTGTTTGTTTTTTATTTACTCCCTGTTATTAGAATTTCATCTGTGATTCTACATTCAAAAGAATTGTACAAATTCATTTTCACTATGGTGAGTATTTTTATTTTGTCTCGTGAGTGTTACAAGGATTAATATGTATTTAAAGTTAAACAGAAAAAAAATTCAATTAAATAATAATGCATGTTTAGTATACTACTAGTTTACTGCACCAAGTTTACTTTTACACGTGCAGGCTATTTCTTTCAGAACAAAACTTGCATTTGAAATCTCATGAGCGTTACTTCTCAAGAGTGTTACTCTATACTCACTTTACACTACACTCATGAGGAGGATGTTACACTCATGAGTTTCAGAAAGTTATTAACAAACTGCTGTTCGATTTAGAAACTTCAAAACAAAAAGTAAAGCTTTTTTTTTCTGTAATATATATTTATTGTACTTTGTTTGTATAATTTATCAATAAAAACTACATTTTGAGTTTAATTATCAAATGTTTTTAGATGAATGACTTCAAAGATATTTTAACTGTTGCATCTCGATTTTTTTTTTCTCATTTGGCTTTCATGCTGCTTTTATTTCCAATTCTGAATGTTATTTTATTATTTCTGCTTTATGCTTCAAATTTTGCACAAATCCTTAAAATTACTTTTATTTTTAGGCAAAGAAAAACAGCGTCGCTATCGGGAAAGAAGAAAACTTGATCGTGATAGAGAAGCAGCTTAGAAGGAGAAGCACAAAGTAAGAAATGCGAAAAGGAAAAAAGTTGAAGACTTGACACCACGAAAGAAGTCCACACCGAGACGAAAGTGGAAACTGTCCGATAGAACAAGGAGACAGAAGGTAATGACAGAAAATATGAACCTTTCTCCCATTTCACCAAGTGATAATTGGCCCATTCCAGGATTAGAACGCAAGACTGCTCGTTGTAATGCTTCAAAATTAAACTTACTGTTATAGAGGAAGAGACGGTGCGTATCAAAGTGGATGTTATTCCGTTCGCTGGTCTGTTTATGATGTTGAAATGCTGAACTGTAACTCTCTAGGCTAGAGACAGCAGCAAATACCTCACCAAGCATATTACAGACGTCAACAGGAGAAGAGTAAATTGTACCGTTTTTCTCCAATACCGGGAAGTGAAATTCACGGCATTTGCCGTTAGCTCTCTTAACTCTCGACCAGACTCGTCGAGGAGATATTGAAGATGTTATAAACAAGACGTAACGGGACCAAGAAACTGTCTGACTATTGCGTCTGACATCACGTGCTATTTCTTTAGCCCGTTTAAAAGCTAAAAGGTTGGCACTGTTAGGATAGCGGCGTAAGATGTTCCACAAGCGTCTCTGCTCTTTATAAGCAGCAGGCCCATTCCATGATTTGCTATACCAAGGGGGTAAAATTTCAAACTAACAAATTGATAAAAATAATGGCTCATTCTAATGAAAAAAAAATTGAATTTTTCAAATTTGCTAATGATTTGGATAAAAAAAAATAATTAATACACTAAAATTTACTATTTTATCACACTATTTGTTTCACGTTTTTTAATATAATTTGAACAGTCACCATTTTTTTTACTTTAAGATGATAACTATATTAAAATGATTAAAACTGGAGTTAAAAAATAATTTTATGGAATGTTTCAAAGTTAAAACACATGGTCTATTTAATTAAAAAAAGTTTTTTAAATACGTTTACTAGTGGGAAAAGAAAAAAAAACACTTTTTGATAGTCACACACGTCACATTCACTTTAAAAAGTTAATATAATAACTAAAAAACTTAGTTTATAAATTAGTGTGCATCAAGAAGGCTAAATCTATCAGGACTTTTAATTTTGTTACATATTTTACACTTTAAAATTAAATTTGAAAATGTCACACACGTCACATTGTGACGTGTGTGACAATTGTGATGTGTGTTTTTCAACTTAAAAAGCTTACAAGAATACATTATTTTATCTAAAACAGAGAATACTGAAAAATAGTTTTAAAATTTAATAAACCTACATCATTTGGCAACTATTTTTAAAAATGGCATCATCATCACTCAACTTCTAGTAGCTATTTCGCAATTACTTTAAAGTTATTGCATTCACATTTTTTAAAGTTTTGTCTTTTAAAAAAGTAGGTATTCGTCAAAATGGCTACACAGAATTATGTTTATAAAAAATGGATATAAATTATGAATTTAAAATTGGCAACAAAAAATTATGAATTTCAAACTGGAAACACTAACTTGTTGTTGACACTAGAAATTCTAATTTTACCTGAGGACATGTTTAAATTATTCTCCAGCTACATACAAATGAAAGATTTTGATTAAACGTTTTATTCTTTTAAAGAAATTGGATTAAATTTGAGAGTTTTAAAATCATGGATGAAAAGAAACCAATGTCAGCAGCAGAAAAAAAAAAGAAAATCTATAGCTAAAAAGAAAGCAAGTGATCCAGAATACTAGACAAAAGAAAATAAAAGAATTGAAGCAATCAGAAAAAATAGGATACAGGGTATGAATGCACAACAAAAAAAAGCACATAAGCTTATTGCAGAAATGCGTAAAAGGAAAAGTAGAGCTAAAAAGAATGAAGATGATGTTGCAAAAAATGATGATTCTACAGAAATTAGCATTTCTAAATCTCCCTATACAGGGTGTCCCAAAAGGTCGTTTACAAACTTAACATGCTGGTCTGTCATATCATGATATAGGTAGTTTGAGAGTTTTATTTGTAAAGTTTTCGCTCTCACCTGTAAACAATTATAAATGCAACCTAATTTATTCTTGACCCGAAAAGTTCTCCTCAGAGAAATTTATTTCATTGTCAGTAGGTAATTATTTTCTAAGTTGAATATGAAAGCACAAAAAGTAAGGAGGCTAACGTCTATCTATCATAGAAAACTAGAAATTTTTTTTTCATGAAATTTATGTTTTGAAGCGAGAAATGAAGATGATTGCCAAAAAAATAATGGGAGTTGGGAAGTAATAGAAAAATAGTATCAAGAAATAAATGAATGCATGCATTAAAAATATTGAACATCTAACAAATACGAAAATTAATTCTTCTTGAGGATCTCTTTTTAACTGCCTGTGAAATGATTTTTCAAATTTTCCATTATTGATACGTATCATTCTAAAAAATGCATTATACTTTGATATAAATTTGACAAAATCGCATTATATTAGAAAACTGATCATTTATTAGATTAGACGGTATTATTTTATGAACAGTAACATAAAGAACATAAAAGAGAAACCGCTCTTTTGATATAATATTTAGCATGGTAATGATTTTTTTTTGTAACACATACACATCTCTTGGTACACGTACACATCACGACGCCGTTTGCTTGATAGCTCAATTTTCCGACAGGTTTGTTTGTCTGACAACTCAGCAAGAACTCCGGTCAACAAAAATTATAGAAAATCTTGACTGATTGTCAAGTATAGTTTCTCTCAAGATTGCATAATAATATGACTGAATAACTGAGAAGTTATCATAATCAAGTAGCGAAAAGTGAAATAAAAATTTTTTTGNAGTACTGGAAGAGGGCTGTGTAGAACAGCTAATTGATTTAGTATTGGAAGATTTTGGCAAAATGCGAGACCATACAAATATTAAGAGAATTCAAGCAAGTGAATTTCAAGCTGATCAAAAAGATAAAAGGAAACGAGTCTTGCAGATAGATTTTGCCATGTCATATTCAGCAGAATATCAGCATGAAGTACAATCTGCATTGTGGAGCAGAGCAAGTGTTACACTGTTCACAGCAGCAGTCATCTATGATAGTAAATGTCAATCATACTTAATATATTCAGATGAACCCAATAAGGACAAAGATACCATACCACTGTTACTCTGTATGAGCATATCCAGGCAAATAACGCCAAAATAGAAGAGATTTTAAACAAATCCAGTAACACTGATACAGTGACAAAAACGTATGCTCAGGCTGTTACTCCTACTGATAACCAACCCCTAGGCTTCCAACAACCATTAACCTGCCCATCCCTCCAAATGCCAACAAACAAGAAATCATAACAAAAGTTACCTCACTGCAGACAAAGGCCTCAGTAAGGAAAGTTCACATCAATCCAAAAGAAATCACGATAAACTGTGATACAGACAACGACAAACAGACCCTCATAAACGACCTAAACAATAACGACTTTAAAGTCGTCATACCAAAACAAAGACGACAAAACATAATAATAACGAACGTACCAACGTACATAACCAAGGACTGTCTGTTCGATAGGTTGCATGCCCAGCTGAGCACTAATCAAACAGACTTTCCTATCCGTTTATACAGGATAAACAAGCACAGGAGTAACCAGTTGCTACAGCATTGGGTGATCTTCCTAACAAAAGTCTCTGCCAGCATTCTTTGCCGGCAGCAGCACATCTATTTTGGCCTAAGTCGTTCAACCATCTCAAAATTTGTCAGGATAAACAGGTGCCAAAGCCTAAACCACAGGGAATTCGAATGCAATTCCGGCCCAATCTGTATGAACTGTGCAGGTAACCATTACTCAAACAACTGCAGCAACAGGGACTCTTGTGTTTGTTATAACTGTCACTACATGAACGAGTATAACAAACAGAACCAGGAGTGGTACCAATTAGATATTTATCACAAAGCAAACGACAGATACTGTCCAACTTACCATCAAGTCAAATACGGTTATTGGCAATAAATTTAACAATCTTTACTCAAATAACTTTCGGACTATTCTTCTAAATTAAATAATTCTTCAGACCCAATTTATTCTCAATTAGTCTACTCCAAATTAAACCCACCCTTCATCAACTCCTGGTGAATTTTGCGACCACTCATCCACTAACAATATAATCTTATCTTTCAGCCATAATTACTAAATATCTGCAACTAACCAAGTCTTTAAACCCCCCGACCAACCAGGTAAACAAAAAAAAGCAACCCAACATAACAAGACCCAAACAAAAGTCAATCCACAATTACAAACATGACAAATCAACTAAGTAATCAGACAAACACAAAAATTAAATGCCTCCAAATAAACCTAAATAACTGCAGAGCGGCAACAGCCCTCTCAGCTAGATTCGCTCAAGACAATAATATAGATATCATACTAATCCAGGACCCATACCTAACAAACTATACGGCTACCCAAACCAATGGATAACACACCACTCTACAAACAAAGAGGCCTAGTTGGTCATTACAAAAACAACAGCAATAAACTTAATACCAGCGACAGAATCAGCCGCTTTCGCAAACCTAACAACAACACTAGGCAACATACTAATCGGCTCGCAGTACGTTAGGCCACACACAGATCTTTCAACAGCACTAGATGAGTGGATGGAGCGGCCTTATATCGGACAACCCACTCATACTATATGCAGATCTTAACGCCAGGTCAACACAATGGAGCTACAATGCGACAGACAGCAGAGGAGATTTATTAATAGACTTCAACATAGCCCATGACCTGATTAGGTTAAATAAAGAAACACCATTAACTTCTTTCTACACATCACACGCGCAGGGGAATCCCGATTTCACCCTAGGCAATCATGACGGCTCCATATTAGTCAATGACTGGACCGACAACGACACACATACTGCGAGCAACCACAGGTATATTACCTTTATTAGGGTATGGCTTAAGTAAGCCATACCCTAATAGTCCCAACATCAAACCGTCTAAAAACAAATTTTGGCGACCACCCAAAATTCATCAAACTAATAAAGCGCGAGGCCACAGGCCTAATAGATAATTGCAACAGTATAGGAAAAACAGCCGACCTAGACGAGCACACCAAGGCTCTAATTGATACCGGAACCATAATAGCAACAAAGATCTATAAATATAGAAAGATAAAGCACTCAACCGCACCCACGTGGTGGACAAATAAACTTAAATATGAAAGAAATAGGCTAAAAGCACTAAATAAAAGACTCCAAAAGAGCAATAACCCAGCAGAGATTAAGCTAAATAAACTATCGCAAGCATATAACAAAAGCAAAAGAAATATCTTGGAAGCAATTCTGCAACTCGCAAACAGATCCGTATGGCGCAGCTTACAAACTGGGCCACAATAAACTATTCATGCTGTGAACATATTGTAGATGCTGAACATATTCTTCTTCATTGTAGTCTGTATGCGAGTACCCGAATGAATTTAAAGACTGATTTGAGACGTCTATTTGTTGGCCACCTGTCTTATCAGAACTGGTCAAAAGTATTGTAAGTCTTGCGGCCTTGCGGAATTTTGTTTTTAATGTAAATTTGTAAATTTTTCTTCTTTTTGGTTTCTACTTACAACTCTAAGCCTCATGCTATACTTTGTGGTGCATGAGGAGTTTTAAGTCGTTTAAATAAAAATTAAAAATAAACTATTCAAGCCAACAGACTTAAATCTAAGACTACCAAATACAAGGGGTGATCAAATGAAAAGGTACGAAACGACACGGTGGGTACAAATGTAGACTTTATTCAAAATATAAACCATAGGCCAGTGCACAGCGATCCCACTGATGAACAAGCCGCAGGATTCCTTGTTCCCAGAATTCCTGTGGTCTTAACGGGACCCAGTCCTTCACGCATCCTTGAGTATGTCGTCCGAGTTGAAGAGCTTAACTTTCAGGTGTTTCTTCAGTGGACCAAACACATGGAAATCGCAGGGCGACTAGTCCGGATTGTAGGGCGCATGGTCCAACGTCTCCCACTTGAACTTGGCCAGTTCCATGTGTGTGAGTCTGGAGACGTGTGGACGCGCGTTATCATGGAGCAGAACCACACCCTCCGTGAGCATCCCCGGTCTTTTGTTCTTGATGGACCTTCGTAGGCGTCAGAGTGTCTCACAGTACACAGTATCACTGTGCTCGAGGAAATCGGATAACACCTCGCTGCTCCTCAATCGTCGAATTTTGCAACGCGAACGCAATCCAGTCCTCATACGGACTGCCGTATCATTTGGACGCCGCTTTTTATAAGAGCCTCTGCTATCTCCTGCTCACGCGGGCACCCGCGCATGCTCCGATCCCAGTCAGAGACTCCAATCGCATCCCGAGATGTCTCGCTACGTTCTCCCATAGCGGAATATGCATATATTTAACTGTTACGTTTTTACGTCGTTTCTTACCTTTTCATTTGATCACCCCTTGTAATAGTACTCCAAACAAGCAGGAAGCCCTGGTGTACCTAACTAAATTTCATTTCCCGGATAAAGACGACTTTATCGCGGACCAACCACCTCTACACACACAACACAGAACCACAAATCAAGTCGATACAAAGAAGGTGAGAGATTCTCTCTTTGCCTTCCTCACAACAAAAGCACCAGGTCCAGGCGGCTAAACTTAATGATATGGAGGCGTGTTTTCGAGGCCGAACCAAAATTACTAACTAACTGGATAAACAAATGCCTAAACCTAAATCATTTTCCAAATAACATAAAATCAGCCACCGTCGTGTACTTCGCCAAACCTGGCAACACAACACAACCGGACGCTTACAGACCGATCTGCCTCCAACCAACACTAGGTAAACTACTAGAAAAAATCATACACCAAAGACTAATACGCCATCTGGAATCAAATAATAAACTCCGTAATAACCAATTCGGCTTCCGAGAAGGCAGATCAACAGAATCAGCACTAAAATTAGTAATTAACGAGGCTAAATCAGCAAAAAAGAACAAAAATTGCAAAAATACAAACTATAAAATGCTTATTTCGGTCGACATTAAGGGCGCCTTCGACTCGATACACTGGGATCAGATAATTAACAGACTAAACGAACTGAGCTGCCCGAAGCAGCTAGTTAACTTAACAAATAGCTATTTAACCAATAGATCAATTCAATTTGACGGCGGTCTAGGACACACTAAACTAAGCACGTACAGGGGTCATGCCTAGGCCCACTCCTGTGGCTAATAATCGCGGATATATTCTTACAGGATTTCAATCACAATAACGCAAAGACAATAGCTTTCACAGACGACTACGGTTTCATTATCACCGGCAAAACGCGTAAAAAGTTAGAAATAAACGCCAACGAGGCAATGTTAATCTTCAACGATTTCTGTCAAAAATATCATCTCAACCTATCAATCAACAAATGTAACTTCATGACCTTCAAAAAACTGTTTAAACAAAGACCACCAATAGTAAGGATTAACAATCAATCAATAAAATCCGTTAATTCAATCAAGTATCTAGGGGTTGTCCTAGACCAGCACACTAACTTTCTAGAACATATTAAGTTACTAAGGGCAAAAGCCACAAACATCCACAATCAACTAATTAACTAGCCCCGAGGACCTGGGGTATCCAAACAAAACTACTAAAACTCTGGTACTACACGGTAGCAGAGAAAACACTAACATATCGATGGTTTATAAAGATACCGGCGCATCTGCAAATTTATAGTTTTGAGATTTGATTCATTTAAAGTTATTAATGAAAACTCTCCTGGTAAAAATGCTCCTATTCATTCAGTTTTCATTCAATCTGTATAATTTTTTGCACTTACCTATATTTCTACATTATCTACGAGGAAAATGAAACAAATTTCATATAAACCTTTAAATTTTGAAAATATTTGCAGATGTGTCATTATAAGATTTAAAGTTTTGCCCTGTAAGTGAGACAAGTTTTATCTAGTACCGATGTATTCCATGTTATTAAGTTATTCAATGTTAATAGTAAGGGGAAATTGAAACGTATAATGACATATTTGCAAGAAGTGTCGGTATAGCATAAAAACAATATCAATATACAGAGAGACTTTAAAAAGATAATGACACAACAACCATTAGTTAAATTTACTCACCAGCTGCGTGACTTCTCCCATCAATGTTTTGCGAACGACTGACACAACGGACAAAGCGTCACTATCGGCTGCTGGTATAGGCTCAAAATCGCGCGTAAAATTAAAAACACTAAAGACACTAGTGCCTCCAGGAGGTACATTTTTTGAAGTTACAAAACTGTCGTTATCCTAGTAAAATAGAGCATAAAATTACAAATATTTTGATACCAAATACTCAAAAAGTCATTTTTTGCACTTGTGCCGGTATCTTTATAAACCATCGATATGTATGCATCAGCCGCATGGGGCACCGACTAAAGCATAACAGCCATCAGAGAATTAAACAATGTGCAAAGACCATTTTTAATTAGAATAGCAAGAAGCTTTAAGACAGCTTCAAACGCAGCACTAAATGCAGAGATGCCAACTTGCTCCGGAGAGCAAATATATATTTTAAAGTGGTAGTTTATCAATTGTAATTCTTGGTTTAATAAATTCAATTTAGTAGATTTTGATCCACCACTATTTCTAAATAATTCGTAGGCTTATATAATTCACCACTTTATAGTACTTTAGTCATGCTGTACCCTTTAAAAAGCAAGTAAAAATAGTCAAGTATTTGCAAAATTTACTTTGCAGTTATTTACCGTTTTTTTTAATTATTTTGGCGCGTCCGGAGCAGTTGGCATCTCTGTAAATGTACTAACAGGCATTCCGCCACTTCACCTACAAATACTAAAAGAATCAATAATAGCAAACGCACTGAGATTTAACTCATCAAACGACCAATATAACATAAATGCAAATAACTATCAACACAAAATTAAAAGCAACAGTATACACCCTGCAGAAAAAACATGTTATAAACATATTGCTTTAGCTCCAAGTTCACCAACCCAAACAACAATCAATATCTACACTGATGGCTCTAAAACAGAACAAGGTGTAGGTGCTGCATTCTGTGTAATTCAACAACAACCAGTTAACGGACACGTTTAAATTCACACTAAAACAAGATAACACTGTATTCCAAGCAGAGATTTTAGCAATTAAAGAAGCCCTTAATTGGTTAGATAAACAAAGTAGCCAAGAGGCTACAATACACACTGACAGTCTGGCTGGCATGCACGCACTCATTAAAACAAAACAAAAGAACCCACACGTAGCAGAAACACAAAAACAACTAGTACACCTAGCCAGCAAATGCAATATAAGAATACACTGGGTGGCAGCGCACACGGGCTTAATAGACAATGAATCATCCGATCAAGCTGCAAAAGACGCTGCAGCCGGCAACGGACAAATTAAGCTACCCCCATCAAGTCTTAAAAACAAGACAAAAGCACTAATAACCAAACTTTGGCAAAACCATTGGACTGAATCAGACAAAGGTCAAACAACCAAAACACACTACCCAACGGTAAGCTATGATAGACTAATCGGCCACCCAGCAGTAACGCAATTCTTAACAGGACCAGTCGTCGGCAATTCTTAACGGTCGTCGGTACAGGGGAGGACGAAAGTAAGGCGCTGCTTTGCTTTTCCGGAGACCACGTTTCTTAGCAAGATTTTTTTCCCAGCCGCATTGCAAGCCAAAACTAAACAAGGCTGACCCAATTACCACTCCCACAAAAAATTACTGTGATGAGACTAGCTTATAAATGTGTTTATTGTATATATGTCCAAATAATACCGCTAGTCTATATGTAAACCACACACAAAAACACACAGACAAGTCACACGCACACCCCACAATCAACCACGGACTGGTTCACAATGGCAGCCAACGTGGTTGATCACCACTGACCCTGCTGATTGATTGAATGTAGGGTTTAATGGTACAAAGTCCAAAGAAGGACATGCTGCGCCAAACAAACGGTTTTAAAATGAGGTAAATGTATCATACAAACTTTCCTCATTAAATGTCAAACGGAATTTATAAAACTAGATACAATGTGACAGAAGTATTCAAAGCCGAATAAAATCAGATAAAATTGTGAATAGGATAAAACAGTTATATACAGTATAAAAGACCAATTGCGCGTAGAAACGCAAAAATGTTAGGATGATGAGAGTCACCCAACAAATCCTGCAGAGTTAAAATAGAAGTACCCAAAAAGGTTAGACGATCACGGTTAAAACATGGGCAGATGATTAAAATATGATGAGTTAGTTAGTTGGATTTTATTGGCACAAGAGCCAGAAATGGCTATGCTGCGCCAGGCACTAGGTTAATAGTCGGACTCTAGGTCAAACTACTGATTTATTATTTAAAGCAGAGAATGTATTATTTTAAAGCAGAGAATATAGTCCAATAGTTTTGATGAACTTTAAAAGGTTGTGATGTATAGGGTCACCAAGTAAAGATTGAAGATTAGGATAAAAGCTACCAAAAAGTTTGTTCCTCAAATGTTTGAATCGTTCGCAGTCTGTTAAAATATGTTTAATAGTAATGTCGACATGACATAGAGAACAACTAGGTGCAGGTTCAGATTTTAGTAAATGCATGTGAGTAAAACGAGAATGACCAATGCGCAGTCTATTGATAATAACCTGGGTTTTGCGATCAATATCTATTGTTTTAAAGTTGTCAAGATTAGGATAAATTTCGTGCAGTTTATTATTAGCTTGTTTATACCAATGTTCTTTCCAGGCTTGTTGTATTGTGGATTTACATATGCGTTTGAAATCAAGAGATGTTATAAGGTTATTGCTTACATTTTGAGTGGTTTTAGCCGTAATGTCAGCAAGTTCATTCCCCCTTATGCCAACATGTGATGGTATCCAACAAAAGTAGATATGGAAACCTTCACCACACAATTCTGTAAAACAACTTTGGATTTTACATATCATGGGGTTTCGCCCGGTGTGAGGAACACTTGATATAAAACTGCGAGAGTCAGTATAAATTATCCACTTGCGGTAAGTTTGGTCAGAGATAAAATTTAGAGCTAGTAAAATAGCGTAGCATTCTGCAGTGAAAATTGATGCGTCTTGGTGCAATTGTTCAGATATAGTAAAAGTTTCAATAACCACACCACAACCAACATGGTTATCATGTTTTGAATCATCAGTTAAAATTGGTTTAAAATCATTATAATTATTGCGATGTTCATAAAATTTTTGGCTAAAAACACTAGAGTTGGTGTCAGATTTCTTGAAATTTCCAAAAATATCTAAGACACACATCGAGAGATTAACCCAAGGTGGGATAGTCTCTATANGTAGCATGAGCGGTTCAAGGTTTCTGGAAACGAGGCTAGGAGAAACATTAACTTTATCTCTGGGATCTTTGGATGTTACTTCAAAATTCCGGAATATATTTGCGAGCACAGTCTTTTCTTCCATTAAAGCAAATTTTTGACCTGAAAGCATTGAAAAAATAATGTAATAAATATATTAAATACACTGAAGAGCCAAAAAAAACTGGTACAGGCATAAGTATGCAAAAAAAGGGGTATGGAGCCAATCAAAGTACAGCACTGCGATCGGCAACGCGTATATGAGACAACGAGTGTCTAGCACAGTTCTTAGATCGGTTCCTGCTGCTACAATGCCAGTAACTGATTTAAGTCAGTTTGAACTTGGTGTTATAGTCGGCGCACAGGAGATGGGACATAGCATCTCCGAGATAGCAATGAAATTTGGTTTTTCACGAGTATACCGTGAGTATCGGAAATCCGGTAAAACATCAAATCTACGACATCGCTGCGGTCGGAAAAAGATCGTGCAACGTGATGTTCAGAAGATATCCTCACCCCCTCTTTCTCCCACTGGTTTATGGACAGCCCTGCAGGATTCATGGTGTCAATTATCTCCAGCACTACTTCACACATTGATCGAATCCATGCCACGTCGAGTAGCGGCACTTCTGCGTGCTCGTGGAGGCCCCACACGATATTAGGCAGGTATACCAGTTTTTTTGGCTCTTCAGTGTATAATAATCTAACATTCATGAAGTATTGTTTATTTAAAATTACTCGCAGAAAAGATAATTTTTAAAGACATTTATCATTTGTTTACTTATATTTTTTACTGAAACATTACAACACAAACCAATTTTAGAAAACAGAAACAACTAAAGTAGATTTTTGTGCACCTTTTTCTTTCCGGTGAAAAATATTTCAGCTAAAGATTGTACCTGGTTTCGAAACAAGACGTATTAGTAAGTAATTTCAAACTTACAATCACAATATAATCTATTGTTATAATTCATTGATAGGTTTAAATTTTAAGAGCAAGAAAGATGATTAAGAAAAAAGTCTTTACTTTACCATATATTTAGACAGGTGAGGAATTGTTTATGTATAATAAAATGAGGATTTTCTCTGTCTGTGTGAGTCACTCTTTATACACCACAACCATTTGGCCTAGCGTTATAAAATTTGCAGAGTGGGCGAAAGGGGCAAATTCAGCTTTGATCCTAAAATTCTTTCAAAATTTTCCCATCGGTTATTGGTGAGCCATTGTTTTAAATTAAATTATGGAATCAATTTTTCAAATATTTTAAAGATAACATCAATGATCTTAGCTAGCTTATAGCTCTATTTGATAAAAAAAAAGTGTTCGTTGCATGTTCCTTAACATTCGATTATTTTTTACTTATTAAGTCAAATAAATAAAGTGATCAATTTGAACATAGCAACTTGAAACCTAAGTTATCTGAAATAATGCTTTTGTTTTTATTTTTAAACGTGTTACTATAAAACTAAATAACTTAAAATCAACTGTACTTGAATAAAAAGAAATAAGATATCTACGGAAAAGCAAAATTATTAAAGAAATTGCATAAATCCGTTAAGGAGACATGTGAATGATAACAAAATTATTATTGACGCCAATGATGCTTAATTAATTTTGGCAATAGCTAATAAATGAAATACGGAAATAAACTATGTGCAAAATGGCAAAATTAATGGAGAAAACTTATTCATTTGGAGAATCATGAAAAATTGTCATAGATATTGACACAGATCATAATTAATTAATTTTGGTAACGTTTAATGAAATTTAGAACGATTAAAATTAAGAACGAAAAATTTAGAACGGTCGCTATCCCTAGCACTTGCTATCCACATTTTAGGATAATATTCTCAATCTATTTTGGAATTATAAGAGAGACAAACACATTTTTTCCTTTTATTATAATAGTTTGTATGCGTATAATTATGACACTACCTATACAGTTCCTTGGCCCAGCTGAGAAAGGCACATAGGCATATGGATGTCTTCCAGTTATGTTTTCGGGAAAAAATCTTTTGGGGTCGAACTCTTCTGGATCAGGGAATGATTCAGGATCTCTATGAAGCATAAATGGAAATATAAAGCAAACGCTCCCTTTTCCGACTTCGTAGTCCACTATAAAGTTAAAAAAAAAACAACATATTAATAGTTAGTTAGTTGGATTTTATTGTCACAAGAGCCAGAAATGGCTATGCTGCGCCAGGCACTAGGTTAATAGTCGGACTCTAGGTCAAACTACTGATTTATTATTTTAAAGCAGAGAATATAGTCCAATAGTTTTGATGAACTTTAAAAGGTTGTGATGTATAGGGTCACCAAGTAAAAATTGCAGATTAGGATAAAAGCTACCAAAAAGTTTGTTCCTCAAATGTTTGAATCGTTCGCAGTCTGTTAAAATATGTTTAATAGTAATGTTGACATGACATAGAGAACAACTAGGTGCAGGTTCAGATATTAGTAAATGCATGTGAGTAAAACGAGAATGACCAATGCGCAGTCTATTGATAATAACCTGGGTTTTGCGATCAATATGTATTGTTTTAAAGTTGTCAAGATTAGGATAAATTTCGTGCAGTTTATTATTAGCTTGTTTATACCAATGTTCTTTCCAGGCCTGTTGTATTGTGGATTTACATATGCGTTTGAAATCAAGAGATGTTATAAGGTTATTGCTTACGTTTTGAGTGGTTTTAGCCGTAATGTCAGCAAGGTCATTCCCCCTTATGCCAACATGTGATGGTGTCCAACAAAAGTAGATATGGAAACCTTCATCACACAATTCTGTAAAACAACTTTGGATTTTACATATCATGGGGTTTCGCCCGGTGTGAGGAACACTTGATATAAAACTGCGAGAGTCAGTATAAATTATCCACTTGCGGTAAGTTTGGTCAGAGATAAAATTTAGAGCTAGTAAAATAGCGTAGCATTCTGCAGTGAAAATTGATGCGTCTTGGTGCAATTGTTCAGATATAGTAAAATTTTCAATAACCACACCACAACCAACATGGTTATCATGTTTTGAACCATCAGTGAAAATTGGTTTAAAATCATTATAATTATTGCGATGTTCATAAAATATTTGGCTAAAAACACTAGAGTTGGTGTCAGATTTCTTGAAATTTCTAAAAATATCTTAGACACACATCGAGAGATTAACCCAAGGTGGGATAGTCTCTATATTAGTAAAAGCTGCGAAATTGAAAATATTAAAATCATTTAAAATTTTTATGATTCTTAACCCAAATGATGGGATGTAAGATGGACGTGAAGAGAAATGAGTGGTAAATTGCGGATTGATGACACCTGAATACAACGGATGACGTGGATTTGATTTAATTTTGAAATAATAATCTAGGGACAATTTAGAGCGACGAAAATAAAGAGATGGCCTGGAACATAACGCATACAGACTCTCAATTGGCGAAGTTCGAAACGCCCCCAACGATATTCTAAGACCTTGATGATGAATTGTGTCTAGATATTTTAAAGGTATTTTATATATCGCAAGCAGAAATTACTGACAAGTCAATTTCAATGTCACTATGGAATGAAGAAGTACCTCAGGTAACAGGCATCAAACTTGTCCATGTAATTTAATGTTCTTCTGAAGGAAATATTAAACTTCTCAAGTCAGCACGAAGTAATTAATGTGAAAGGTGCTTGTGACTTATGACGCAGAAAAGTATCCTGGTGAAGTAAAAACAGAAGAAGTTGAAGTATCTTGTATGATTAGATCTGGAAAGTACTGGAAATGGCCAAGAAACCCTGACATTGCCCACTATACATTTGGTAATGTAATTGGAAAACTTGATCCTCAGATTCCAGCTACTTCACGTAGACAATTTTACATTTGAGAAACTATAAATTACAATATTCTTATTTAGAAATATGCTGTTAAACATTATTTTACCTATTTTACGTATGTTTTTCCTATTGCCAAAGTTTCATAATAAATAATTTCATAACTATTTGCACGTGTCACACACGTCACAATTGAAGTCACACGCGTCACAAGCATTATTTTTTAAAATTAAATATGCATGACTTGAAATAATAAAACAGTGATTAATAGAAATTATTTGAAGTAGGGGAAGGTGGGACACCTTAAATTTCAGTTTTGATTTTCTAGATAGGAATGAGTTTTCTTAGGTTATCATAGATGGCAGCACAGTCTACTCTTCAGTGTATTTTGAAGTCTCTCTCTTTCAGGTAAGATATAATCTAGTTTTCTTTGTTTTGAAGGGTCCAGAATTACATTTAATGCTTAATTTAAAAGACAATTTCTTATGCTAGAAATAAAATACTTTTAATCAGATCATGTGGGAACTAAAATATATACATTCTTAATAATTTTAAAGTTAAAACATGCTTACAATTGCTAAGCCTAACTTTTTGAATGTTACTTCAAAATACTGATCCAAATGGGGCAGGTTGGGACACTGTCCCAACCTGCCCCACCTGTGAATTTTAAAGAAAATAATGTTTGCATTTATTATTATAAATTTATTATGGCTAGTATGGCTGGCATATAAATTTATTATTTAAATTTGGAAAATGGCTATTGCTATAATTCTAAAAAGAATTCTTTCTTGACTCTTAAAAGGATTTTTTCTATTGCTATAATTTTTTCCAATTTGGAAAATGGCTATAATTCAATTTCTTCTTTTTAGGTAAAATATTAAACTAACTAGAATGGTGAAATCTAGGAAAGATATCAAGAAGTTCCCTGCTGTTGATGCTTCTGCAATAGAAACAGCTGCAGAAAATGTTCTAAATAATAAGATTTCAATTAGAGAAGCTGCTAGAACATATGGTTTAAGTAAAAGCACTCTTAGCCGTCACATTACTAGATTTAAATTAAATTAAAAAGTTTTTTGACAACCTTCTTGAAGTAATGACAAAGTACTCTTTTGAACCTCACAGAATCTTTAATTGCGATGAAAATGGTTTCTCAACAATACGAAACCACCACGTATAATTGCTAAAAAAGGTTGTAAACAGGTTGGTCAGGTAACTTCGGCGGCTGAAAGAGGCCAGACAGTTACAATTTGTTGTTTCATAAATGCCTCAGGAAATACAGTTCCACCAGCCTTTGTTTTTCCTCGTGCTACTTCGAAGAATTTTTTTATTTGTGGAGCACCCCATAGCAGTCTTGAGTTAGTGCATAAATCTGTCTGGATGATAGCAGAAAATTTCTTGTTTGTGATGAAGCATCTTGTAAAGCATACAAATGCAACAAAGGACAATCTCATTTTGCTTTTGCTGGATAATCACGAGAGTCACGTAAGTATCGACATCATACCTCATGCTAGAGAACATGGTGTGGTTATGTTGACCTTCCCATCCCATTGTTCTCACAAGCCCCAACCCCTAGATGTCAGTGTTTATGGACCGTTTAAGAATCGCTACAATAGAGCATTAAATGACTGGATGATTACAAACCCTGGAAAAATTGCTTCATATTACCATGTTCCTAGTTTGGTAAATGATGCATTTGTTTTATCTATGACGAAAACAAACATTCTAGCTGGATTTGCAAGAACTGGAATTTATCCATTTAACAGGGATATATTTTCTGATGCAGAGTATTTATCTTCATATGTTTCTGATCGTCCAGATCCAAATACTGGAATATCAGCTGGTCCTTCTAGCATTCCAGTAACTCCTGAGATTGTGAGGCCACATGCTAAAGCTGAATCTCGAAAGCCTGGTGCCAGTAGAGGAAGAAAAAGAGGTTGTACTAGGATTTTAACTANAGTCGCGAAAGTATCAGCGCTTGATATATGCGTAGCAGGGCTAAGCGATCCGCTCCCCGTGAAATTTCAGACAGTTGTGTAGGCAGTAACATGTGTATACAGAACTCACCAACCGAATATAATGATGCAATAACCAAAATAAGTGCAAAGGAATTAAATACAAATGACTTTGTTACCTTTTTTGGTAGTTTATCGCTGGAGGATTTGTTAGGAGGCACCCATCACCCTAACATTTTTGCGTTTCTACGCGCAATTGGTATTTTATACTGTATATAACTGTGTTATCCTGTTTACACTTTTATCTAATTTTATTCACTTTTGATCCTGCTTCATCTGGATTTATAATATTTATATTTAACTGATTTTATTCACCTTCGAATACTCTTGGTATGTTGTGTAAAAATCTAGTAAGAAAAATAATAGGATGAGTTTACCTTTGATTCGTTTTAAAATTGCATGTTTGGAGCAGCATGTCCTTTTGTGGACCTTGTGCCAGTAAACCCTACATTCAATCAATCAATCACAAATGACTTTGTTCTAGTTAAGTTTGCAGGAAAGCGAAAAGTGTCTCATTACATCGGTATCATTAATGAGATTTACAATGATGAATTGCTTGTGAACTACATACAGAAAAAAACTGACAGTTTAAAATTTACATATTCAGAGAAAGAAGATAAGCACTGATATTGCTGACCTTGTGTCAAAATTGCCACCGCCAAATACTGACCAATAAACTATGCCATCATCTACAATTTTGAGTTTCGATTTTTCTTTATATGACCTTAAATAATTATTCATAAATAAAAAAAATTTTAAAAGAGCATTGGTATTAATAATTTTTAATTAAATAGTTTCCATACATAATTTAATGTTTGATTATTTTATTAAGTACAAAATTTGCTTTTTTTATATTTGTCCCATTAGCCCTGCATCATGTCACATTAGACCCCATACATGGGGACTAATGGGACAATTATATGACTTAAGAAATTGAAATTTTTTTATGAAACTGATAAGTCTTTTTAAAACAGATACAGCATTTTTTATTACGCACATATGCATGCTTTAATTTAGTAGTATTTTTAAAAAAATATCTACATATCTTACTGAAATACAGCTTAAATTAAAAAAGTGTCCCATTAGTCCCGCTCTCCCTTACAGATGCAGAACAGAATAAAAAGTTTGACTATGAAACTAAAATAAAAAGTCGTTTGATATTTGCAGATGCTGAGGAAATGATGCTAGTAGATTACTTTTTAGAGGCATCTAAGCGTCACTAAGGTCTAACTGTAAATGAAGTTAGAACACTAGCTTTTCAGTTTGCTGTGGGTGTGGAAAAAAATGTACCACCAAATTGGAACACAGATAAATAGGCAGCGTGAGACACTGCCAAAAGTTAAGCCTTCGAAGACCAGAATCCACAAGTCTTTCCCGAGCTACTAGTTATAATAGAGAAAATGTTAACGCCTTCTTCAACAATTACGAAACAGTTCTGAATAGAAGTGAATTTTCTCTTGGACCAATCTACAATTTAGATGAATCAGGCGATGCACAGTTGTTAAACTGTGCATATTCCTCCAAAGGTAGTTGCAGGTAAGGGAGTAAAACAAGTTGGACAGGTAACTTCAGGAGAACGTGGGCAACTTGAAACAATTATTGCTGCTATTAATGCCATAGGCAATACTACACCTCCAATGTTAATATTTCCAAGGAAAAACTTCAAAGATCACATGCTAAAAGGTGCGCCAGCAGGAGCTATTGGATCCGCCAATCCAAGTGGTTGGTCAAATCCAGAGATCTTTTTAAAATACTTGGAACATTTTGTAAAACACGTCAAACCATCCACTGAAATGCCCGTAATTTCACTCACGGATAATCACGATAGTCATATCACCATTGAAGCAATTGACTTCCGTAAGAATAACAGCATTGCAGTTTTAACATTTCCGCCGCACACATCTCATAAGTTGGGCCGTTCTAGCTGAATGTGTAGGTAAAGCTTTCCCCATTTCTTTTACACCTAATTACATTATATCTGGATTCCGTGTCTCTGGATTATCATCATTTGTTACAGACAGGCCAGATCCATCACTTACTTCCGAAAACTTAGACAAGCCTTCCACTTCTTATACTCCAGCAGTAAACAAAGAAACAGAGTCCCCTAAAATACTTAGTAGCCGTGGAAGGAAGCGGGGAAAATCTGTCTTAACTGACACTCCAGAAAAGAAAAAATTATTCGAATAATCATTAAACAAACAGTCACAGAGAGCTAAAAAAATGAAACCAGGATGTAACAAAACCAAAAAATCCCAGAGAAGGTTAAAATATGAGTCAAGCAGTGAAGATGAAGAAAAACTGCTCTCGGAATTAGTACAAATCCCTGCTGGTAAAAAGCCACAACTAAACGATTTATGTGACGATAGTGAAGAAACTGATACTGATTGTATTTCAGAGGACCAATGCTTCCAAGAGAAAAGTTTTAAGCATTCCAAGTGTTAACTTAAGGTGGGAGAATATTTATTGGTTCAAGTTTCTGGCAAACGTTCTGTTGTGGCATTTGTGGGACATATTGAAAAAAAAAGATAGCAATGAGTATGAAGTGTCTTTTTTGAGAAGACACGAACAAGACTTTTCATTCTATTATCCTGATAAAGAAGGCAAATCCTTTATAGAATCCCGAGACATTCTCTTCAAGTTGGAGAGTCCAAAAGAGATAAATGTCATGTGTTAGTCTATTAAGTCTATAATTAAAGATTTATTAAACAATCAAGCATAGTATTTTTATCTATTTCAGGTGATTGTAACTTACTCTTATTACTTTTACTCTTATTTGAGTGGAAAACACTAAAAAAGGCACTTTATTCAAGAAGGGATGAGCCAAACAGTTTAACCTGGAAAGACATTAATGTTCAACATCATATTGGACATTCCCAAATCTTGGCAGTAATTGACGTGTTATTAACACTTTACCGACCGGCCGTCGATTAATCGACGTTTTGTTCTCAGCGCATACCGACCGGCCGTCAATTATTCGACGTTTGCTCCCCAGCGCTTA
>NC_092211.1:86710691-86717154 GCF_043381705.1 Parasteatoda tepidariorum
TTATAACCTCATTATAGATAACAAGATTGATTAGAACCTAAAATAGCTATAAAGTNATGTCCCCCCCCCTCCAATGGTCAGACTAAATATCATTCTGTCCATTTTATTGATTTTCTGACAATACAATGTCCATCATGCCGGATGCAGTTTTCTGATCCTTAACTTAGTCATCTAGCCGCGAAAAATTCATATCCTTGCTGACATAAGGGCGGAATTCAGCTAAATTTTCGTAATTACGATGGCTCAATTAAAGTTAATCAAAAGTCTGTATTTTTGTAAACATATCGCATTTTGCGATATGTAAAAAATACAGGCTTTTGATTGGCCCACTTTGTCCATTGGTTATTGCGAAAATTTAGCTGAATTCCGTCTTAGAAAGCCACACGGATTTACGAAACATATATTGTATTCATAAGATAGATTAATGAAGAAGCTAACATAAAATTGACGAATTTTACACTATATTGATATTTTGTTTTAAAAAAAGTTCATTAGAGAAGGAAACGTAAAATAAACTTTCTACTCGATTCGGGGGCCCCCTCTGATGTAGGCAAGTTTCTGCCGAGGTGGTTGAAACCACTGGTGGAAACCGGTTAAAACTGGCATGGCAGAAATTCAGAAAATGACATAAAAGTAAGTACTACTGAGATTGACATACAATGGATAATTCATAAGAAAAACAATTAAACGTTAAACAAAGTATAATTTATTAAAAAAATTATTACCATTCAAAATCAAATATTACATTGTTTGCACTCTGCAGTAATTATATAACAAAAGACAAGTTTCGATGTAGTTTCTAAACCTAAACAATTTCTCAATTTGCTATGCACGAACGAGAAATTTGAGAAGATTCTCTCAAGTTCAGCAGAACTAGCTGGCATTGCCTTTAAGGAACAAGCAAGATTTGTGAAACTTTCCTCTATTGCATACTTTTTAAAACTGGACCACCATGTAGCAGCAGGGGTAGTTGTCAAAACTTGACTGGAAAAATAAGTTTCAGGAAATGGGGCCGATTTGTTTTCCAAAGCTATGACAATAATATATATTTACAAACAATGAATTAAAAAGTTTGTTACAGTTACATTTTTCAGTTTACTTAAACAAAATGTTACTAAGCAGTTACAAGAACTAATATAGACGTTTTTTTAGTTTCTGCCAGTTTTTACCAGTTTCTGCTGGCAAAAAGCCAACCCGGGGCAATTGCCTCAGTCAGGCTCTATTTATTGTAGTAATATAATTATACGAGGCGTGTTTTTTAAGTAAGTACCGTTTTGCTGTACCGCCGCCGCAGCGTTGCGGTCGGCGTTCTGCGCATGCGCACTGGATACCTACATCTATTGCCCACGCACTGACGCCATTGCAGTCTGATTCTTCCTTCTTTACTGAGTGTTTAAGATGCCTCCGATAATCGTGAGTCCCGCCGACTGTGAACTAAGGGCTGTTATAAGATTTCTTAGTGCTAAAGGCCTAAAACCGATCGATATTCATCGTGAGATCTGTGCAGTTTATGGACAAAACATTATGAGTGATGGAATGGTAAGAAAGTGGGTGAGAGCATTTAAAGAAGGCCGCACAAATGTGCATGATGAACAACGGAGTGGGCGTCCTTCAGTCGTTAATGAAAGTTTGGTGCAGGAAGTGGACAATAAGGTGAGAGAGAACAGACGCTTTACGATTTCCTCCTTGTGTTTTGACTTTCCTAATGTTTCTCGTAGTGTTTTGTATAGCATTGTGACCGAGCACTTGAATTACCGAAAATTGTGCTCACGTTGGGTACCAAAAATGTTGACGGATGTGCACAAAACCAACCGTTTAGGCAGTGCATTGACTTTCCTTGAACGGTACCACAACGACGGTGATGATTTCTTAAGCCAAATTGTTACGGGCGATGAAACATGGGTGGCCTACGTCACACCAGAATCAAAGCAACAGTCCATGGAATGGCGGCATTCAGATTCACCCAGAAAAGTAAAGTTTAAGCAAACGATTTCTGCTCGGAAAGTCATGTGCACAGTTTTTTGGGACAGAAAAGGAGTATTGCTTGTGGAATTTCTGCCGCGTAATGAGACAATCAATGCAGCAGCTTATTGTGAGACATTGAACAATCTGCGCCGCTCAATCCAGAACAAAAGACGTGGCAAGTTGAGGAAGGGCATCGTTTTGCTGCATGACAATGCCCGTCCGCATGTGGCTAATCAGACCAAAGATCTCATCACATCTTTTCAATGGGAAACTCTAGATCATCCTGCGTACAGCCCTGATCTAGCCCCCAGTGACTACCATCTGTTCCTGCACTTGAAAAAACACCTGGGTGGTCAGTGTCTTCAAGACGATGACGAAGTCAAAACAGTTGTGATGCAGTGGTTAAGAAGTCAGGCGGCAGACTTCTATGAGGAGGGTATTCAAAAACTGGTACAACGTTATGACAAGTGCCTCAATGTTGAAGGAAATTATGTAGAAAAGTAGATTAAGGTACAGGCTTTCATGTAAAAATAAAAGTATTGAGATATCTTTGCACGTCTTTTTCTAATTTCAAAACGGTACTTACTTAAAAAACAAGCCTCGTAGTTTTGAATTCAAATAAAATAAGTAACTTTGTCCAAAACAAAATTTAAGTTTCCGTTCATTTCATAAAATTTTGAGTCTAATATTCATTTTTGTTTCTTCTAATGTGGCTTTTCACCTCTGAAACTACTATTTCTTTACACCCGAATTTAATTCGAAGTTCGACATTTTTCTAAAGGTAGGTTTTTTTTAATTAAAAAAAAAGTTTTAAAAATAAGGGAATTTTAGTGTCTTACACCTTCTTTCCCCTTGTCAACTAAAATAAGCAATCACGAACCACTTCCTCCAGTAATATGCTTACGTAATTTTGAAGGGCTCTTAAGTAAATTTAAGTTGTTTTGAGGAGATTATATAATAAATGGCCAAATGAAGAATAATAAACCTTAAGCATTTTTTTCTTAGTTGCAACTTGTTTGTATTTTTTCTTCCGCACCTCTCTGTTTCCCTCCTTTCATTGTGTTTCAATACTGAGGATGGTTCGTGATTATGGAACCAAAACTAGGGTTCTTCTGTTTTTGTGGCTTTATTCACATTACGTAGCTTTATTTTTATTATTATAAATATCTTTTAAATTACGCGTAATTTAACAACCATTGATATAACTCGTTATTGAAAACCTGTTGCAATGTTACTTGTTTTATTAAGTAAACAGTATGTCAAAGTAACGAAGAAATATTTTTTTAACAAAACACTAAATTTATCTGAGGAAAAAAAATGTTTTTTTTTTTTTTTAAAGTTAATATAAATGAATTATAAACCTTACCATAGTAAAACTTTTAGCACACATTAAAGTGGTAAATTTAGAAAAAAAAATTAAATTTAGTGTTCAAAATTTATCTTTAGGTTGTCGATTCTCACTGTTTTCCAACTTCATAATGAAAGATAACATTATCTGAATAATGTTTTTAATGAATTTATGAATTTATTGTAAGTACACTGAATTTAAAAAAAATTTACATTAAAAATTTTAATATATTCGTAATTTTAAATTAAACTCACTGCATTCAGAGTTGGACAGGAACAAAAGCAAATTTTTCCAAATGACAGACAGAAACACATTTTTACAGTTTTTTAATCTCCTCTCAACAAGCCATTTTGTTAAGTGTTACAAAAAAATAAATAAATATTGTATTTCACTATATTAAGTTTATTAATTAATTTTAAAAGTGTTTGCATAAAAATAAAATGAACAAATCACATTATGGTTTGAATGAAATAATTAAATATAATTTTTCTTATATGGCACAATTAATTTCATTTTAGAATGTAATCAGATCAATCCTATATTAATTTTTCGTTATTTGTAGACATTAACATGACACGCCTGTGGATAATGGGGATTTGAAAATTGTCATCGCCACTTTTTGTCAAAAATGTTAACCTTGTGCTTCCGATTATTATTTTCTTCAATAAATATGGAATCATTCTGAATATTTTATGATGATAAAAAAAAAAAATACCTTATTTCACATTTTTCTTTGTTTTAGAAATGGACCCTGTAATGTTTACCATGTTTTGAGAAAGGCTTAAAAAAAAAATACCTTACATGACAAATATCAAGTTCATAATGGGATACCTGCAAGTGACGTAGTGTGGGTATCTTGATCCTGATTGGTTGTTGAAACGCTGCATTTGTTTACGTTAGCAACTGTTCTTTCCATTCGAGTAAGCCGAACCCGTCTAGTATAAATTCTCTAAAGAGACACATTCTAAATTCTTTCACAAAGATTTCAATTCTTTCACTATATATTTACACTGAGACTTAACACAAAGACAGTTACGAAGCCTATGTGGAACATAAACTAACTAATTATGCATCAAAGTTGCCATGTACACAAAACAAAAATATATCACGGTAAGAAAAAAAACTCCAAAAAGAAATAATAAATGTTAAGTAAGGTAAAAGTAGACCTGAAAACATTTATAATTTCATACTCTCCAACTTATGAGGATTTTGATAATAATTCTTTTTAGTGGTAGCGAACCAAAGTAGAAATTTTTAAAGCAAATGGATCTCTCATAAAACTTTTATCGGAACTTAAGAATTTAGCCATATGGCCTGCACTTTTATAAGTAATAGTGGACAAGTTACGCTAAAATTAATTTTTTTTAAATATTAAGACATTAATTTTGCTACCGTCTGAAAAGAGGATTTCTGAAACTACGGAAATTCCGTAGCAGTTGGAGGGTATGTAATTTAATACATGTTTTTGCTGACATAGACACTTGACCGTATTTTAATTTAATTTTATAACTGTCGTCGAAGAGCCGACCCAATTTTACGGGTTTATAACTACTAATGTTCAACTCCATAGCCTTATAATTTTGAACCCAATCCAGAACACAAGGGAACTCCTGGATCAAGTATTGGGTGAAATTTGCCTTCGTGGAGGACTTTTTTGATGGAACTAACCCTCAATTGCGCTACATTGAGTGGAAGACCACGAGAACCTCCAACGATTAGCCTAAATAGAGGCAAGGGGACTTTAACCCATGATCCACTGAGGATATTTCACGTCAGCACTGTGGTCGGTGCAAGCTGGATGTGGAATTCGTATTGACTGAGATTTGAACCCAGTTTACCTCATTGGAAGGCGAACATTCTATCCCCTGAACCATCGCGGCTCTGGCCGTATTTCATATAAATATTTTTGTAAAAAATGAACAAAAATTGAATTTTACAAAAAGTTTTAATGTTTGGTTAATTTGCATAGCTGGGTCCCAGACCATATCATACTTTGACTGTATTAGATTTCTTTATGATAAGTGTTGCCATGCAACCACAATTTTGTCGACCCTTCACTGAGAGAATATATTTGATTTTGAGAAATATATATATATATACATAACACAATAAAGACAAAAAGGATAAAAGAAAAGTGAGATTAACAAAGAAAATTAATAATAAGTTTTATTTACTGGGATAAGCTGCAAGTACATAGAACTTGTAAAATAAGTTTTTATATATATATATATAAAAACATGAAAAAAATATAAAGATTTTTCAAAATAGAAGAAACAATTATTAAAATAAAGCATATTTAAATTTTTTTTTAAAAAGCTGGAAAACAAAGTAAGGAAAATATATAATCTTGTCTAAGTCTTCAATTTCTTGATTCCCCTTTTAGTATTTTTTCCAGGAGTAATTATAATGTTATCTGTTTCCCAAATGTGAAACTTCTGCTTCTATCTTTTTTAGAGTATAATCTAATAGTCGGAGGATGCTCTTCTTAGAGATTGTCGAATAAGCAGTTTGAGAAATTTTTCCTTAGTTTCTAAAAGATAACATTGACTCCAACTTTGAGAAAAAAATTATTACCATTCAAAATCAAATATTAATCATATTTGATTTTATAATATCACATTTGATTTTATAATTCATATTTTGATTATAAATAATCACGAATGAGAGTAATCAGAAAGTAAAAAAGAGGAAATCCAAGACTGAATGAATAATTATATATTATACACACACACAAAAATTTGACAAAAAAAAAAGAGCGATTTTTAAACATGTAAACCATGTGACTATAAATCCCGATGATTAATTTTATAATTGTATGGATATGAATCACATGCATGATTTTAAATAGAGAGAATATGAATCCCGATATGAGGTTTTTAAATCACGTGAATATGAAATTCTATATCGAACTAGTGGGCTGCGCCCCCTGCTCGCTAACCCCAGAAAATTGCTACACAATCTTATATGGTTTGCTTCGCAAACCAAGCTCGCTTCGCTCGCTACTAACTTAGGTACACTGCAAATGCACAAAATTCTAAGAATTCAAAACAATCATTCAAATCCATATAACAACTTTTTTTTAAAAAAAATATTGCATCTTTTTTGTAAATACTAAGTCATTAAAATAAATTTGAATTCAAATAAATGACA
>NC_092211.1:86718248-86749915 GCF_043381705.1 Parasteatoda tepidariorum
ACAAAAAAAAGTATTGATACAAACCTACGACCAATTGACGTTACTTTTGGGAGCTAACGCTAGTGGTGATATGAAGTTAAACCACTTCTCGTTTAGCACTCTGAGAATCCCAGAGCATTCAAAAAAATTCCATAACTAAGAGCAAACTGACAGTAATGTGGGGATCGAATCAGAGGGCATGGGTCACACAGTATCTTTTCAAGGAATGGCTAGTTTGTGCCCCTAGCATCAGGGACTACCTTGATACCAATGACTTGCCGTTGAAAGCACTGCTGCTATTGGACAATGCACCAGGACATCCAAAGGATCTTGAAGATAATTTGTTGACAGACTTTCCCTGGCTGACAGTTCAGTTTTTACCTCCGAATACGACTTCGCTGATTCAGCCGATGGATCAGGAAGTTATTGCGGCCATCAAGAAATTGTACACTCGCACGCTGTTTCGTCGGTGTTTTGAAGCAAGCCAATTCTCCTCAACAATGAATTCAAAAAAGTTTAGGAAAGAAAAATTTGACGTTCTTGAAGCTATTCGTATCATTCAAAAGGCGTGGTCAGAAGTCACACAGCAACAGTTGTTTTCTGCTTGGCGGAAGCTGTGTCCATCCTTCTTTCAAGGTGACGGAGGTGATCAGGGAGTCACTCCTGAAATTATGGATAAAATTTTGACAACTGCTAGAGATCTGGAATTGGAGGTGAACGAGGATGACATAGAAGAACACATAATGGGACATGAAGATGAACTGACGACAGAAGAACTCCAAGAAATTTTAAATGAAGAACACCAAGAAACACAGCGGAATGTGTCTCCTTCTGAACAAGAGGAAGACGAAAGAGGATACCAATGCCGACATCTGCCGTTAAAGATCTTTCGAAAAAGTGGGAGGATGTCAGAGCAATGGTCTTAGAATGGCACCCAAACTAAGCTGATGTCAGTAGGGTTTGGGATTTTTACAATGACAATGCTATTAATTACTTCAGGAAAATCCTGAAAGAGAGAGAAAAGCAATCGACATTGGACATGTTCTTCAACGCCCCATAAGCAAAACATGAAAAGGACTGATTAATATGCAAGACTATATGTATGTATTATTTTTTAAAAAACTTAATAAGAAATTATAAATTTTTTTAAATTTAATTTTTAGGGTCTCCAGAAAGAATTAATCGATTTCACATAGAAGTCTATGGTGAATCGATGATCGGTTAACGGACAATTCGGATAGTGAACATAGTCTTGGAATGAATTATGTTCGTTAACCGATCACCCACTGTATTTAGACGTAAATGTAACGTACATATGTAGGTACATATATCTGTACAATATATGCATCTCAAATGTGTGTATGTACATACGTTATGTGTGTCGAATGTATGTATGAATATATGTAAAATGTAAATTGCCCAATGTACGTACAATCGTACACAAATGTATTATGCATATTTGGATACATACATTGAACATGAACATATTGTGTATATGTACATCCATACATTGGACATGCATATCATGTACATGTATACATACATATATTGTACATACTATATATATTGTACATGCATACATATATTATACTGCACATGCATGCACGGGACATACATCGTACATGAACATAGATATACATTTTACATACACTAATATTTGCATAAAATGCATATATTCATTGTGTATAAATGTACATGTCTACATTGTTTGCACATACATATGTAATTATTAGCTATATACATATGTACATATATTTTATACTTACAATATAAGTGTATGTACATGTGTGTGAAACTAAAGTGTCTGAACATATGCACTAGATAAAATCATATGTACATACATTTTAGTTACATTCATTTGTACATATACAAAAACGTACAAAATGTATCATTATAAAATACATTATACTATCTACTGTAAAATAGAATCATTTAAAAGAATACAATTGTCTTGTAATAGTGTATTTAGATTACTTGTAATCATAATTACCCGTAATCGTTATCGTTGCGATTACTTGCAGTCACAATTACTTGGAATCATGATTACAAGTAATTGATTACTGTAATCGACTATGTAATCATGATTACAGCTGTAATCAAAATTGTAATCACGATTACAAGTAATTGATTACTGTAATTAATATTGTAATCCTGATTACAGCTGTAATCAAAATTTTTGAAAATTGTAATCATGATTACAAGTAATCGATTAAATTTTTGGCCAACTCTGGAAGCAGCAACGTCTGAATTACGAAAATACGAGCTATCTAGAGGACGGATAAAAATAGGGAAAATCTTATTTTCTATGCGTAAAAGCGGAGAAAATAGCTAAAATATGTAAAAATACGGAAGGGTTAGCAGCTAGGACGTAGTTTGAATTTTCTGTTTATCTTTGAAAACCGTAAATAAATATAATTATTTTATTTCAACGACTGAATTTTTTAAAAAAAGCGGGACATTTATAAAAAAAAAGAAAACTTTTAGAGAATCGGAGTTCTTGATAAAAAAAGGCTGAAATTCGAGACAAAAGCGATAAAAGCAAAGATCCGCTAAAAAGCGGAAAAATCTCATCCCTGTAGCTTGTAATTTTAATGCTTCACCTTTCTTAAAATGAATGGGCATTGATGTTAATTTAACTAAACAAGAAGGTTATCTAAATAGAAAAGAGCTGATGTAAAATTCTTTTAAATAATCATAAGTTACTTTTTCAGAAAACAAGAAAAAAGGAAGAAGATACTATAATTAGAGGAGGAAAGAATCTCACACCGACTCCTTTCAAAATCAAAACAAAACTAGGCATTCAGCATCCCTGTTCCAAGGGTCTTGTTCTTTATAGTCATATTAACCAGAAATCGTGCAAGCCTAGACGAGTTCTCCTAAAAGCCAAACAATATTCATAGGTTATTAATTTTTATTTGTGTCTTAAACTAATGTTTTAAATACACTATAAAAAATTAGCATGCATTATGACATTGTGATTATGATCCTAGTCTTTAAAACCAGTTTTTGGCATTCATTATGACAAAAACAAGTTCATGACTACAATGATCAAACGCTGATTTTTACGATACAATAATTTGAGAAAAGCCAGTTAATGAATTCAAATTCATAATACTTTTCCATATTTACACGTTTAATAGGTTAAAAGTATTAATGGAACAAGGATTAAAACATCATCCAAATAAGTATATATTTTATTCAAAGTAAATATAAATTTAAGAATAAGAAAAATGGTGAGAAATTAAAATAACTTCACAAGATGCACTTCTGTCTTCATTAACACACCACACCTATGCAGGAAAAAAAACAGAATTAAAATAAAATAAATAGTCAAACAAATACAGTACAGAACCCGTTATCCGGAAATCAGAAAACCGGAAAACCAAATAACCGGAACAAAATTCGATAAATTTTTCCACCATTATAAAAAAAAAATTTTTTTTTTCCCTTATAAAATTTTAGGATTTTTTGTTCTTTTTTGAAAGATGTTTACCTTACCATCATTTTGGAAATAATCATTAGTGTATTGCTCCATCGTTTTTTCTTCTTTTTAAGATTATTTCCAAAAAAAATTTTTATTTAGTTGTGTTTAACAATAAAAAAACGGCTTTTTGTAGCGATTCAGAAAACCGGAAAAATCAGTTATCCGGAATAGCGATGGTCCCGATCGTTCCGGATAATCGGTTCCCTAGTGTATAAAGAATTTTAAAAATCAATGAAATAAAACAATATACTCATTGCCTAAAAGTAATAGTTAGGTTTTTTACTACATTGGGGCACTGAATTCATTTGGTCAGAAGATGTCGTAAATTACCACTAAATTAAAAATTCTATAGATATTCTTCTGTGATATAAATATGTGTATAAACAAGTTGTATAATAGATAAATAAGTGTGTAAATAAGTTTAATTTGGGGGATTATTTAGATATTTGCCATTAAAGTTTGTTTTAAAAACACAAGGATTTTTAATTTTATTTAGACTATATATACTACTATAGCAGATTTGTATTGGAGCTTTGCATGTTCTTACAAAATGGCACGCAAGACATCGCATCATTAAAATGGTTAAATCAAAGCTATTATGTATAACAATTTTCATGAAAGTTTTTGCTGTAATTATTGGCAGATCAACAAAATTTCTTTTGCTCACATAAATCTAATATTAAAATAAAAAATTTAAAATACATACTCCCAAATTTTTTTTTATCACCCATAGAAAGTTGAGTCTATGACATTTTTTTATTATTACTAATATCAGATTCACTTTGTCTATATCAATAAAATAGTAATAACAGATAAATTAATTTTCAAATATTATTAAAACATATATAATTAAATTAAAATAGGTACCCGAATGTCCGGCTCGTAGTTATACGGCCGAGTAAATATGAGAAAAATTGGAACTGGCAGTTCGTAAAACTCGTTGTTGGAGGTGGAAGAGAAAAAAATATGGAGTTAAGGGCAAAAGGACAAAAACAGTAATCTCTTGATGAATTCGCCTCAAAGTACTTTTTGACACTTTTTATTGTCAAAACATTTTACGTTCTAAAAAGTTTCTCAAAGAAATCATTTGTTAAAAATACTTTTACCATTCTAAATTTATAAAAGTATGTTAAGAATTATAGAGAATAAATAAAAAAAAAGAGCAGTCATCACAAAATGTCATGTATATATATTTCTTAAAGTGTTTTGGCAATACCAAGTACGCAAACACCCAATTTGTGAATTGAAGATTAGTTTATCCATCATCATCAATAAAGATATGTTTTAACATACTTATTACTTAATAATTGTTAAAAATATAATGTTCAAGTCTGTAATTGTCACAACAAGTAATAATTCACAAAACATTGCTGCTTGTTATAAAAGATATAATCATTTAGATTAATTTCTTATTAAAATATTTCAAAATAATTAAAGCACGAATATTATACTCTATTACTTTTCTAAAAATTATCGATTATTTTTAAAATAATAAAATAATCCAGCATTTTGAAAAACTTTGTTTTTAGGTTCAAAACCTTTCTATAAAGCAGTTTTTCAATAATTTTGAAATGAAAAAGCATCAAGTATGTGGCAACTATTTTTGTGCAAAAGTAATTTTGAAGGCACTTGAAGCTCCTCATTCAGAAGATTATAAAATTCTTGATTTAAACCAATTCCTTTTAATTGAATGAAAGAAAGTCTGACACTTAAATTTCTCGTTTTAAAAATCTCCCAATATAAAATTGTTGAGGAAGTTAATCCTTGGAGAAAAAATTATAAGTTTTCCCTGGTTATCTCGAGTAATATTGCCCTCTGGGTGTGCTTTTCCCCCAAATGTGCAATGAAGGGTTTAAGGGGAATCTATATGGGAATTTAAGGTGTGTTAGGGATTTCTAAAAAGTTGTTAACAAATTATAGATAAAATTAGTATTAGATACTAAAATTCATAAATCTTTTGGTTTTGGCATTGAAGAATAATTAATAATTCTAACTTAGCACATTTGATATTAAAACAGTTAGGTTATTAAAATAGTTTATCGTTCGAAAAAAATACTTTTTTACAATGACATGAAAATACTGTAGCACCCATTTTACAATATTAACATTAAACCGAACTGTGTTCTTCGTATGAATTCGAAAATTTTGTGCCCCAGTGCCTTCCCTATATTTTGTATTTACATATTCTTTAACTTAAACTTGATTTAAAAAAAGCATAAAAATTTATCTTTTGAAGTGTTTACATTTTTGTTCATTTTTCCTTCACTTTTAACTCTTTTTATAGAAGAACTTTAGTGCATTAAGTTAGTTTATTTGTATAATTGGTATATTTTCTTCTTTGTTTTATAAATCAAAGGCACATTATTGAAATATAACTACTTTCGAATTTCTAATTGTTTATTTATAAAACATTACTAACTGATTCAATTTTTCTGTATTCACTCAATATTAGCTGTACTAAAAAACAAAGGCAATGTGTTACAAGTTGATCTGATTACATTTTAAAACAGGGTTCGTGATTTTTTTGATTTTTTTAAAAAAAAATCAAAAAAATCGGATTATTTTGATTTAAATCGGATTTTTTTGATTTAAATCAGATTTTTTTGATTTTTATTCAAACACTATAAGAGCTTTAATTTATGATTAAAAAAACTTTATAAATGTTTAATCAAAATTAAATTAATATTAAAACTATATTATAACAATATTTTAGAAGCTCTAACTTACTAAAATAATTTTTCATTATAATGCATAGCGACCATTTTGATACCAAGGCATGATTGAAATTAAAAAACAAGATAAAATAGATAATTTAAAGAATACTACTTTAACTAGTAACACAAAGTTTCAATTAGCACTTTAATTAGCAATTTTAATTTAAAATTGTGATCTCTTTTTTTTTCTCATGATTTATAAAATGGCAAAATAACTAAACTAGTAACTTCGTTTACTAAAATAGACTTTGAAAGGGAAGAATGACACTATATCAGGAAAAAAATATCTGAACTCAGCTTTTTTTTCTTTCTATTTTTGGCATATTAAGGTAATTTCTTTTTAATATAACCTCAAGCTTTAGAAATATAGAAATTTCCATCAATAAACTATAATGTAGATTTGAATTCCATGCTTTTTTAATCAAAAGGTAGAATTTTAAGTAGCATTTGCTTTTTCTCTTTTGAAAAAAAAATAATTTTTATTTACTTTCTACAGCTATGCAAGTCTATATTAAGACAGCATTAAATATTTACTTTAATCTGTACTTTCAATGTTAAGAATCAAAAATTTTTGAAACATGTAATTTTAAATGTGTTTAACACACACCAAGAAAGAAAGTAATTTCGTTTACTAAAATTAATTAATGCAGCAATTTATTTAAAATAAATTTTAAAACTAAGAAAAGAAAATAATAAAAAAATCAATAATTTAAAGCACTGTTTTTTAACTTTTAAAATCAATATAATATATATATATATAAATCAGTTGATTTAAATCAATTATTTTTTTAAAAAAATCATTTGATTTTAATCATGATTTAAATCGTGATTTAAATCAACGAACCCTGTTTTAAAATGAAATTACTTGTGCCATATAAGAAAAATTTTATTTAATTATTTCATTCAAACCATAATGTGATTTGTTAATTTTATTTTCATACAAACACTTTTAAATTTTACAAATGAAAAATTTTCAACAAAATTTGTATAATAAAAGTTTCCGATATAACAGTAGGTGTTAGGTGTATTTTCAATAACAAGGCATTATAACAGATGTATAACAACAAAATAAATTCTAAAAATGGCACAAATAAAATAATTATTATTTTATAGGGGACGCTAAAAATATTTTGATGAGTAAAGTGGACAGTGATTAGGAGGGGAAAAAAAGGTCACGCACCAATGACAGAGTACAGCGGTTCTAAAATGATGTTCTGCTGAACCTTCAAGAGTTCTAAGAGTTAGCATTTTTTCTTAACGTGAAAAGTGTTCTGAAATATGTAGTTATATTAATGTCTAATTATAATAATCCCTTATCTATATAATACATATTTTGGTTATTTTAAGAAATTATGCAATCAAAATGTCAGTTAAAAAATGAAAATACATTTATAAAAAGTGGTATTATTTGTAATTGAAGTAAAATTAAAATGAAGAAATATGTTTTTCTGAAAATCATTCTTAATGTTTATAATAGGTTTTTTTTCTCATTTCACAAAAACAATAAATCATGTTATCTGTTTCAGCTTATACATATACCCAGGAACAAATTCAGAAATGGGCTAGATGCTGCTTAGACCTGAGAATTCAATTGTTGAACATAAAATAAAAAACAGTAATTAATAAAAAGATCAAAAAAAATTTCATTCTTTACGGCTAGTTTTTTCAAAATAATTTGTAAATCTTTTTTTGGTTAAAGTGTTCACACTTGGGAATGAACGTTATTTATCGAGCTCTGCTAAAAGAAGGTCGATCGTTTAATGTTCATTAACCAAAATAAATTAGGAGCAACTGATTTAGAACAACAATTCTAAAAAATAATGTACACAGAAATGCAATACACGAGTAAAAAAAAACACGAGATTACCATTGGTAAGCAAAAGACACCAATAAAATTGAAAAAGGGGGAAAAATTAAAAAGTTATGTGCCAGTATTGTTACAAAATCATCATCATTCTGACATATTATCTGATTCTATTACACAGTATGGTACAGTCAGCAAAAAAAAAAAGATATCACCCTGAATAACTTTTGTNTCAACCAAAAGACAAACCGCATCCTTAATCATTTACAAAAAATATATATATTTTTACAAATACTGTTATGCAAATTTAAAAAAACAACCCGAGTGCTTTGTGATAGATTTCGAGAAAAGTGGATTGGCAACGATTTACCTTTATCTTGCAGTCAACACTATAATAAAATTTAAGATATTTGATTTTTTTTGTTGTTGCCAGAATATATAAATCTCAATATTGAATTTTTTGTGTCACTTAAATAGATTTTCCGATTACACAGCAAAAGGTTTCAAAAAGACAATTGAAAATTACAAGTAAATTTTTAATAAAAGCTTTTTGTTAAACTAAAATTGCTATAGTAAGTAAATTTTCATTAAGTATACATAAAAGCTCTTTGTTAACCTAAAATTACTGCATTAAATAACTTTTCTTAAGTTTAATTTAAAATTTTAATAAAAGATTTTGTTATCCTGATATTGTTGCAATAAAGTAAATTTTAAAAAAAATTCCAGCAAAAGCTTTTCATTAACCTTAAATTGCTGTGTCAACAGAAATGACCAAAGTTGTAAAACATACAATTTTATCTGTAAGATGTAAATAAAAAATTCATTGAAAAAGTAAAGTAAATCAAATTTAAATATTTACAGGTTGAAAAAAAAAATTCTTTCTTTTTTGTAATCCCAAAGATTTTTAAGTTAATTTTAAATTCCCTGAATTTTCAGCTTTTCCTTAAAAAGTATGAATGAATTTATGAATTTATTTTAAATGAATGTTTAGTTAGTAATTAATTAATCATAATATTGATACAAAAATTACTATTCATAAAATATATGGTATCAAATTTTAAGAAATTATAAACAGTCACAAATTACCTATGTTTGTAAAGATGAATTCAAATAAGTTAAAATATTGTGGAATACTTAAAATTTCATTTATGTATTCTCCATTCTTGTGGCTAATCTTACATTAATTCTGTTTCCAGCTAGAGTTTTTCTAATCTTCCAACTGTTCTATCTGGCATCTGAAAAAATATAAAAATTTCACTTATTGTGGGGCAATTAATCAAGCTACAATTATTCTAATGAAACTAAATTAAATTCAATAAAACTAAATCGAATATTTAAAAACGTGCCAGGAGCTTAACTAGTTTTGAACTATTTTGAGGCATTTTTCGCTATCAAAGTCCCCTCTAAGGAAAGCAGATCTGAAAGTAACAAAACCTGTTACATTACCAACATAAAATGGAGGTTGAAAAAGGGTCCGAGAAACAGCTTCAAGTTTGGTCAGGCATTTAAACAGTATTTTGCTCTTTTAGTCCCATATTCCTCAATAGTGAATTGATAAGTGTTTAATTTTTAAGAAACCCCTAATGTTGTGTATATTTTTTTGACTTCCCAACTGGCTAATACTCTAATATTATAGTATACTGAAAGCAATCATTATCGAACACCATGTGCAGGCTATACTTATAAAGACTTAATCAGATTATTAAAAAAAAGTAATGGTTGTTATATTGCATATATCTTTGATGTAACAAAAAAAAAAAACTTGCCCAAGAATTTTGAATAGAGCAGTTCAAACTTATTTTGCTCATTAATTGACATTAAAATAGGTAAAACATTGCAAAATTACTTACATTCATTTTTAAATACAAAATCTAATTTTGAAATTCAATTCTAAATTTAATGATAATAATAAATAATAATATAATAAAAATTATCAAGTACAGAATATAAAAGATTTAATTTTTCTAAGATTTAGAAGTTAGAAAATATTTAAATCTTTTTTTTAAATGTAAAAATCAAATTAGTGCAATAACACTTTAATTATTTCTTTTTCAATGACAGTAACTGAAATTTTAAAATTTAGGAACCATTTGGAAGTTATTAACTTATAATTGTAAATTTTCTTACCCACAGTGTATAAAATTTTAAAATTAGAGATTAATTAAGAATATGGTACCTTTAAAGCATTGTTATTTAAAAATATGTTTTTCTTTTTTATATATACAATTCTTGATATTTTACTAATTTTTGTTTTAATTTTCACAACTTCTGCCTCATTAAGGGACGAGAAGATAAAAATTTAGAATTTTAAAATTTTGCATACTTCTTAATAATGATAGTAGAGCTGCTGAAAGATTTTTTATTTTTTTGAATAAATTGACAATGACAACTAAATAAAATAGTATGTTTACGAAAATTTTAAAAAGTAATTACATACAATTTAAAGATAGTTTAAATATTTCTTACAAGGGAAAATGATATTTCTCTACTTGTTTGTAATGGCTCTATATCACAAACAAGTTGTTTGTTTGATGTATCAAAATTAAAAATTTAACTTTAGACCAAAAACATAAATTTTAAAAAATATAGTTGTAAATGTAAATGAAATAGAAAATTTTTCTTTTATAATAAATAAAGCATTTCCTTATTTATAATAATAAATAAAAATATATTTTAGTAATTTTTCAGTTTTAAAAATGATTATTAATAATATACTAATTACGTACACACATCTTTTATAAATGACATAATTATTTAATGTTAAAAAAAAAAAATTCATAATTATAAGTGAGGCTTTTCCTTTAGAAATAAATAATGATTGTTTATTTAATTTTTATAAATAAAAAACATTTAAAACACTTGTTTCTTATAAAGATGAAAACATAAAAACTTTGTTTGCATTATAAACAAAAGGGCATATAACGAAATATGTGACATATACGTGAAAACATCTCTTATATAAATTAAATATTCAATTAAAAATAATAGGTCAAACACATCGTTATTTAATAGAATTTGATGTATATGATATTAATATATGAATATGAAATTAATATTTATATAAAATTATTAATAAAATAAGAAAATATAACAATTAATAAGAACAGAAAATAACATGTTTTAACATTAAAAATGTTTTAGTTATTGAAACATGTTTTAATTATTAAAAAATAGTTTTGAAGTAGACGTTTGGCTTATCTATAACACAGTGTAATTCAAAATGAATATAGCAATTACAAACAGCTATAACTATTTAATGAAAAATAATTTATCGATAAGATAACAAAGAATACAGATGAAACTTTAAAATTTCTTTAATTAAGAAATTAGCAGATGCAACTCCCTTATGTTTGGTCAAAAGCGTAAAATATTTCAGAGCACAGAATAAAAAAATATCAAATAAAAGAAGGTTTAGAATTGAAAAAATAATTCTAATTCAGCATGTAGACAGCTAAAACATTAAAATATTTCAATTCAAACAGACATATATATATAACATCATTGCCGAGAGGAAGGATTAAAACAGGTTTTAGGCCGGGAAGGAGGGTACAAAACTTATTTATTAATTATAAGACAGAGCAGTCATGAAAGTGTGTACGAAAAGTTGTGTTTCTTCATTATATGTTAGGGAAAATCTTGCAAAGTAAAATCCGTAAAATATTTCAATTTAGGGAAAGGAAATCTTAGTAATTGTAATTGGTTTATCAAATAGATCGAATGATTCTCACAGAGTGCAAAGGGAAAAATATCCTGCTTTTAATTAATGCATAGTAGAGCCAAAAATACATTTAAGGACAGGAAGTGAATTTAAAAGTGTGAGAAAGTATTTCGATTAGAATAATAAAAGAAAAGGATTTAACATAAAAAGATTAATTGAAGCTTTTTATGNTTTCAGAGCTTTTTATTCACTTTACTTTTTTGGGATTTTATGAACTGAAAAATGACACTTTTCGTGAGAATGACCCATATATATACACAGTAGAGTCTTAATAGTTTGAGTTTCCCTTAGATCAGAGCTAATGAAAAAAAATCACTCTTGCTCCCAAATAATGGCCAGCATGCACACAAGTAGAACGATTACTACGCCTGAATGTTGAAAAATGAAATTACAGTTAGTGATCTCGTCATTGATGCAGACTATTCCAGGTTCCAGATTTCACATGATAAAAAAAATTTCAGATTGTGAAAACACAGACAAGACAGTGGTAAACCAATGGCTAAATAGTGATAAACAATTAGAATTTACAGATGGTGACAGTGTAGAAATGATAGAAACTCTGGCAATAAGAGAGGACAGTAAAAAGGAGAATCTGGCAAATTCCACGGAATGAATGAGTTACGGCGAGGATCTCACTGCTCTAGAATTTGCAATGCGATTAGTATGTAGCAACAGCTCGAGGCAACTCCAGGCGGCATTGTGCTACTTCGACGATGAAGGGAAGCAATAACATTATCACCATTTATTTAAATGTTTAATAAGTTTTATATTTGCGATAATTTTACTCTCAGAAAATTCGAGGAAGCCACAGTCCCGTCCACCTTAACTTATCAACACTCTACTGTACATATAAAACAAAGTAAAATTTGTTCTGCAATGTCCTGAAACTCGACATTTAATTTTTGAAGTAACAATCTAAATTTAAAATGAAATTTAATTTATTAGATAAATAAAAAGTTAAAAATATAAATAACAGTCTTATTTTTCTGAGATTAACAAGTTGGAAGAAAAATTATTAAAAATCTTATCAAAAGTAAAAACAAAAACTAATTAAAAAGCAATTTGTAAAAATACAATCTTTATTTATTTAAATTTTTAAATGACAACAATTATTCAAAATAATAAAAAAAGAAATCTTAAACCATTTTGCCTATGAAATAGCTTTTTAATAAACGACTTTTCTTAATTAGAACTAAAATATAATGGACATTTTAAAACTTCTCATCAAAAGAATAATGCAAGGAAACATATCTGGATTCATACAGGTTTACAGCCTAACTTTATTTAGTACATGTGCAAATTTCATTCTATGATTTTTAGCAAAACATTTTTCAAACCTTAGTTTCATTTTTGTACTTTGGTCTCCAAAAGCCAATGAGCTTGGCTTTGGTTAATTTTCCTGATGAATCATCTAATTCTTCTTCATCCTCATAAAGATACCACCCATAATTTCAGTATGCACCCAATCCCCAATTTGACAGAATATTAGGTAGTTGTGTTCCAAGTCTTTGAGCCATCTAACTTAGTTATTTCTCTAGTTTTGTTACCAAATTCCTGAATTTCAGGTATACAAAGACATTGCTCAAACTATCATGAATCTCAATGAAATAGCCACAAACCTAGTCTTCCTTGCAGTCACATTTTCAACTTCTTTTGGAACTGTAAAAAAATACAAAATAAATAAAATTTAATACCAAAAACTTTAAATAAGAAACATGATTTAATAAGCATTTTATTAAAATGTAAGACTGATAATGTTTTTTAGTGAGTCAAGAACAGAATTATATCAAATGTTCTACAACAAGCAGACGTGTAGTTAGGGAGAACAGTCCTATGGAAACGAAACAAAATCAGTTTTTTAGTCCTTTAGAACTTGGTGTCAGATTTAAATGGTTATTTTTTTTTTGGAATCCCTTTAAGTTTTTAAGGTACAAACTTAAAACAACTGCACTTGGTATTTTTTTACTAAATTTTACTTTGCAACTTTAAATAATAATTATAACGTAACTTCATAAACTTCCATTCGATTCAGTATAAATTTTAACAGTATATGTTACTAATGTAGTTTCGTTTACAATTCAATATTTTATATTTTATTGAATAACAAACGTTTTTGTTGCATTTTTCATTTGACATCTTGGCAAATTTGTAAAAAATAAGGAAAAAAAAAAAGATGTGCAAAAAAATACAATAGTAAGACATCTTTTTCCATTTTAAGTTAACTAAAATAAATTAATAAATATATGTTATTCAATTTATCTAAAAATTTTGGGGGCTACAATTAGCAATTGAAACTCGGAATATTGAAAGGCATCTTTTAAATATTTTGCCCAGGATAGATGTTCCTTTTTGCTCCCCGCTAGCAACACACAACTAACAATACTTGATCATTACAGATGATCCGCACCGCAGACATAGTCGAAAATTGTCAATTGAACAATTATTAAACTTAACAATATCAAATTAACAATTACTTCAATAAAATATGGCTAGTTCAAATATTTATAAATTTTTAAATGGTGAATAAATTTATTTTTCAAACTAAAAAACAAATCAAGTGCTTTTATTAGTTTAATTTCTTTCAAATTTATGAATAAATGCCCACAAAATATACAACAAAAATAATTAATAGCATACACAACTTTCATCACTATTTGAACATAAAATGCCTTTGGAGTAATTTTGATATGTTGCAATTTTGAGCATTTTTTTTATTTCTTATATTTGTGATAGAAGATGGTTTGAAACGTGGTGTAAGTAAGATATATGTCGCAGAAATTAGTGAACCATTTTCAGCTGCAATAAAAATTATAAGTAGGTATCTATAAGATTATCACTAAACTACACGGAATATGGAATAAAAATTATAAATATCTATAATATTATCGTGAAACAATACAATATAGAATAAAAATATCAATAAGATTATAATTAAACAACAATGAATACAGTAGGTAAGGATGAACAATGTAATTTAGCACTCAAAGCTATTGCAACAGTGAAAGAGTAATGGAAACTTTTCTTCATTGTTATGCTTAAAATGTTCTCATTAAAGAAAAGAATAATGAGTCCTGTTCTCACTTAACTACTTATACAAAAATTGCATTACTACTTTATGGAAGCGACTGTAGTAAAAATAATAGATTTTTAGAAAGCAGTTATTAATTTACAAAATAGAGAATTTTTAGATCTTCAAATAAAATAGTTACAACAGGAGAGGACATGCATACAGCTTAATACTAAAGAATTTTTTTTTATTCAGGTTTTTTCCTAATTTCATTAAAAAACAAAATTTATTTTAAAATAATATGAGAATAATAACAATAAAACTATTAACTCCTAAGTACAAAAAAAAGAGATTTCTAAGAGAACTTCCAAAAACTTGTAATCACTATTCTGAAAAATTACTAGCTGCATAACAAAAGAAAAACATTACAATTTGCCAGTGCTTATAATGCAAACTTTTACATTATCATAACAAAGGGCTTAGCTCTTAGATACTTTTAATTTAAACATTTTTTTTTGTTCCTTAAATTATGGGAAATTATTGGCGATTATGGGAAATTACTGCCAAAGATCAGGATACAAATCTCCCCACACTTTTATATAGTTTACATAAATTTTAATATTGTTTCTGTAACTCATATTTTGTTTCATAATTATTTCGTTATCTAAAATTCAAAAAGATGCAAGTGAGTTTATCAGAGAAAATGCATACAGACTAGTGACAACTTGACAGAATTATCATAATTTCTGAATCTCAGCCAAAATAATACAAAAATCTTATGAAGATATTTTATTATTTATATTTGACGGATAAATATCAGATAAAAAAAAATAGATTTCGAAAAGTTCGCGGAGTTTGCCAACTGCTGCCATTATTAATTTACTATAAAATAGTTCTAAAAAACTTATACAGACTAGTTACGCATGACGTCATGCAAAAGCTAGGGACCATTTTTGCTGCATGCTGAAAATTCGTAGAGGTAAATTAGGGGTTGCGAGTGAAAGCCTGGTTGGCACAATATATTTACCAGAACCAGCTAAAAATTCGCTAATTAAGCTAATATTCGTTTCCATGAATTTTTCGCATGTAGTGAGAATGGTAAGTTCAGGACTGATTTCATTTCCTCCGATTTGAGTACGGGATAGCACATGAATGTAATTCGCACACGTGTTAGCAAATGAAACGCACATCAGGGGACCATTCTCACTGTATACCATTAAAATATGCGAATGGCCTACATAACCTGGTTTGTAGAGCGTTGGGCCCTTGTCCAAGATTAGAGTTTTATCTCCGTCGGCCGAAAACATCCCTTGCAGTAAAAGGTAACTGGTGCACGTTAACTCTGTTGGGTCACAAAGCACGTTGGGTCCCACAACAAAAACGAAATCAATACCCATGGGGGTACTGAATTTGAGATTGATCATTCTCTGATTCAGGTCAAATTTTGATCTGCGGATGAATGGATGTATGAATGAGTAAACGCTCTTAGCCAGGCTGTGACGAGTGTTTGGCGGAAGTCATATTCTTGATCATAGATGGCACCACTGAAAAAGAAGAAGCGCACCCTCTGCCTCAAATTCGCTGTCCCGCAGTGGACTGATTGTTAAGTCACGGTTCTCATCAGATCATCGAAGTCAGGCATCACTGCCTGCGGTCAGTGTGCGGGTGGGTGACCACTTGGATTAGTCTGCGTAGGGACCGAGGATGTGCGGTATTGGTCCTCGTTAAACTGTGCTACCGTAAAGTGCTCGACTTCGCGTGCTGGTCGTCGGGCTACCGAAGAGGGGGTGCCATCCCTCTGCAGTGGATCAAAATTGTGATGGCATGTCTTCGGATCATTCTCAGGGATGTTTCCCATACCGTCGCCAATAGCCCCTTAAGAAGCTCTAGTGCGACGTAAATGAACAGCAACAACAACAACTTAAATTCGCTTGATTTCACCAAGCTTACCGGTTAGTATTGGACCGTAGCATTAGTAAACAACAACAGCAGAATATGTGATCACACTTATTATACGACTTTGCGCATTGTGAACATTTCGTCTTATGGAGCATTCTCCCTGCATACTATTCACATATACGATCACATGCGCTCATTATAACTACATTCACATGCACGTCTGAATTGAGTACAGTGTGAATGCACACTAAAGTAATGTTTCTAACAGGAGCATGAGCTATTCAGCCCACACAGAAGCAAACAGCTCTGAGGGCTCACTGGGGTTGCGAGAGTTTGAATTTTTCAAACCAGTAATGATTTTTGAAATCTTTCAGTATATAATACCCACGGATACCCGCTGATCGTTTTTAAGCAAAATGGCATGTTAAAGTTGAATTATGTTTCTCCACATAAATTGAAATGTTAATTAGCGTGAAGTTAATTATATAGAGGGCCGTATTGCACATTGAATTTATTGAAATATAATTCGTTCTCAGCTACGTCTTTTACTTAATTTTGATTTATTATTTATGTATTTTCTTGTAGACTTGATATATTTTTGTTTTTTGCGTCTCTTTCAACGTCGATGCATAATTAGTTTGCTTATATTCTTCATGGCTTCATGCCCGTATGTTAAGTAAGAAATATATTGTGAAAGAATTGGAATCTTTGTAAAAGAATTTTTTTGTAAGAATATGGAATGTATCATTTAAGAGAATTGATGCTTGACGGGCTTGGCTTACTCGAAATAGAAGGGAAGAAACAGTTGCTAACGTAAGCAAATGCCTCGTTTCAACAACCAATCAGGATCGAGATACCCACAATACGTCACTTACAGGTATCACATTGTTAAAAAAAATCATTAAAAAAACTTTGTTCTATGTATCAAATAGTTTTGTAAGTTTCGTGACTCCTTTTCTCTGCTAGAAATTGTATCTTAATAACTAAATTAATTCAACAAAAGCTGCTGAAATTAAAAAAAATTGAAGAATTTATTCTTTCAAAAGTATTATAGAGAATAAATAAATACAACGTAAGTAAACGGAAATGGAAAGAAGCAACAGTGTCTCCAAAATTTCGTCTACTCCATTTTAGCACTAAAATAAATAAATAAAATATGTCTTAATGCAAAAAAATCTATGTAATCATTACTTTATGGTTGCGTTCTTATTCGTTTATATTAACTTGTAAGATAGTTTTAAAAGTATAAATTTGTATTTTAGAATGAATAAAAAGAATACTCTCTCTAAATATGTTTTAAAGGAAACAACAACATTCTAAAAGTTCATTTATCTCATATAGCAGGAAATCATTCAGTGGATATCCACTAGAAGTCATCGCAAACATCCACGAAGATCCATGTGGTCGCCAATTGATCTACGGAAGGTCGAGTAGAAGTCTAAAAGCCATCCATAAACGGATATACCATAACTTTTACATGAATGGCATATGAATAACCTGATCCATAGCTTATCCTGGGATGGACGTCTTAGAGACAACCATAGGAATTGTTCCTGATCTGTTGGAAGACGTGTAACGAACATACTCTTTGTATATCGTTCGTATATGAACTCTATTATTTAGAATTTCGAATTTTTATATCCTCAATACTTCTAAGAGTGTAAAAAAAACCAAATTGTTATTTCACTCTCACATTTATTGAGACCTAAAAATGCGAAATACTAAATTACTGAGTTTGTATATGAACGATATACAAAGGACAAGTTTGTTACACGTCTTCACTTACGTTTTTAAAAACTTTTCAGTTATACCTAAGCAAATGCTCTCGGTTCTTTTTTATATATAAAATTTTAAAAGAATCGAATGTTTAAGATGATTTATAAAATTTTTCAGTCACCTTACTGCTCAACGAATAAAAAAAAATTGTCCCAATTACTAGATTTTTGGAATAAAAATGTGCATTTAAAGCATAAATGTAATGTAATTAGCATTAAAAATTTTTTTTAAATCATGAATTCTCTTTGAGTTAATACTATGAACATGAAAAGATTTATCTATGATTTGAGTCAAATCAGTAAAAATCGCTTGTATGATGATATTGACCATTTCATTAATGACTATTTGTTTATTTATTGACAATTTGATTTAATGAATAAATGCATAAACTGATAAGCATTTTTAATGTTTGGTCAATTATCTAAACTAAATTTAATATAATTAGTGAATATAACTTAATGTAATCATACCTAGAGAAGTACTAATGTGTTTAAAAATTAAATTACAAATCAGAAGCATACAAAACTTCCTGATTTTATCCCTAAATGTTATTCATAATAAAAATGAATACAAAATGAAATATTTTATTATAAGAAATGCACAATAGGGGCTTGAACTTTCATATATTCTTATTTTCACATTATAATGGGGAACAACCTGGGTGCATAATTATCTCTTGTTAAGTCAGGGTCTCTACCTCACGTAATTTAGTTTCTAACAAAATCATAGAGCTCTTCTAGTGATTTTCTTTGATCGCAATCTTTTTGGAGGACGAGAGAAAGTAGATGTCCTTTATGAACTTGAATGAATAGCTTCCCTCTTCCTAATCTACTTTTAAGTTGGCCTATAAGCCTTTTCTATACCTATCTCCATTTGGAAAATTTTTTTTAATCAACTCCTCAGCAATTTTTTCTGTCACATTGTATAGCTTGTGATAGAAACGAAAATTTATCATGATTCTCCAAATTGAGATATTTATCAATTTTTTGAAATTTTCCCCAAACTCTAACCAGTTTTTGATATCTTCAATAAAAACTGGGCATTGGATTTTAGGATAACGTAACAATGTATTTGTTGTTGTTAATTTACGTCGCACTAGAACTGCACAATGGGCTATTGGCGACGATCTGGGAAACATCCCGGAGAATGATCCGAAGACATGCCATCACAATTTTGATCCTCTGCGGAGGGGATGGCACCCCCGCTTCGGTAGCCCGACGACCTGCGCGTGAAGTCGAGCACTTTACGGTAGCAGAGTTTAACGAGGACCAATATCGCACACCCTCGGTCCCCAAGCAGACTGATCCAAGTGGTCAACCACCCGCACACGGACTGTAGCCAGTGATGCTTGACTTCGGTGATCTGCTGGGAACTGCGTCTTAACGATCTGTCCACTACGAGACACAATGTATTTGTAACAATGTAATGTTGACAAAGCTTTCTCACCAAATGCAGATTCTTCTTCCGCAGAAGTCGCGAATATTATAAGTTTGTTCTAAAAATCGCCAACGATCCATAAGTGTTTCCGATTCATCAAATTCAGCCTCGTATGTTGTTTCATCAACCTCATTAGCATTAAGATTACCTCTGTTTTTTATTTCAGTGTCTATCAATAAGTTCGCTGTTTGTTCAATAAGTTTAAGTTTAATTAAATTGTCATTAGTTTCTTCTTCATCAAAATCATTGAAATTCTTAAAGAATAATCTTCGATATTGTGTTGAATTGAAGACTTCTTTAATCCGTCAGTATTTTTAGAAGCTACATTAATGAAAAACAAATTTTTACTCTAATAAATAGTTTAAAAATGTAGATTTGACGGTACTGCAAAGACGCCAGCAAATGTTTCTAAATTAGGTAGACATCGAAGCAAAATATGAAGAAGTAATCATAAAACACTTTATTTGACTACAAATACAGAATATAAACGAACAATGACGAACAGACGATAGACACTTAACAAATATAATTTCGTGTAAATAACTCAATAAAATGGTATATATTAGCTTAAAAATCATGCTTCTCAAATAAATTATAATAGTAAATTACTCATTTATCACATTAAACTCGAAAAAGTACAATAGTAAATTACTACTATTACACTTTTATAACAGTAGTATAATAACAGTATAACTTATAACAGTAGTACTCTAAACTTTGAAGCTTTTAGAACACCAAAAACAATTGTTCTTATGGGAACAAAAAAATGAGGTTGGTTTATTGACACAACATACATTTGCAGGCTTGTGTGCTCAATTAAGGCTTATAAACCTTTGTCAAGTGGAAGGACAGATAGCACAATACGGAGAAGGACATCACAAAGAATACATCCAGCCGTAACACGGGTTACGGCGGGATCCGAACCCACCACCTCCACGCTTGACAGAGCGTTTGGCGTTCGATACCCCTAGGCCAGGGAGGTCCCTAAAAAATGAGCTAAAGCGAGCCGTTTGCACTTACGTGAAAAGTAAATATTGTTTATGCTAACCTAGAAAAGAAGGTCTCAATTTCTGACATCAACTTTCATTCTTAAGAAAGGGGACCTCTGTCCTACAGAGATCTAATTACAGACTCCCTTTCTATAATATCAAAAGTCTCATAAAGAATATCTTCAGGGCCTCTTGTCACGAGGAACGCAAAAATCGTAATTCCAATAAACTATGCCTTAAACAGATTCTCAATGTCCCTCAGTGACCTAGGATGAAATCTGCTGCCATGTTTCGTCTGATAATTAACCAAGATTGTCTGAAAAACATCTATGTCGCATCAACGTGGTTCATGATCCCTTTTGCACATTGTGTGACCTCCACGAGGTAATAGACTTGTCTCACCTGTCTATGTGCTTTGCTCTCCCTCGGAAATCTATCTGGAAACGCTACTGGATTGCATCGCTCTTATTTATAGATTTATTCTCATTTTTTTGAAGTTCAATTGTCTTTTAATGTGCTATTAGAAATAAAAATAAAAACTTTCATTCGTAAATTTTGAAAGTTTTTCTTGTTCTTTTTATTTTGTTTTTGTAATATAAATATTTATCTTAAATATTTGATGCCAAATTAAACTTAAAATGCATTATGTATAAATTGTAAATAAATTTAAATAGTATTCTCTAAATGCGTTTATTCCTCAAGCTATTCATTTCACTTCAATCCTACGTCCGATTTTCAACTACGAGAAACATTCTAAGTGACGTTTTTTGATAGTTGCTTCTTAGACGTCTCCCACGATACACAGCGTGTTTTATCCGCATTACGTCTACAGAGTTATCTATAAGACGTCTACACTTAAGCCATTGTGGATTATCCCTAAATAAGCTATAAGAAAACGTCTAGTAGACGTCGGTATTCGATCCACGATGGGAAATTAATTCTGGACGTCTACTGGATAAATTGTGCTCTATGGGATATAATTAATAAAACAACTGTTATTCAAAAATATGATAAACTAACCTACCTATGAAATGTCCTTCCATGGCCATCCTTTAGAAAATGTTACTGTACAATCATATGCAGCACAGTAAACAACTATATTTTAATATTTTTACTAAAAAATTTCCGCATCGATTTTCTTCCATTGAAATAACGAGGGAAAACAGAAGGTCTTACATTTCCCTTTCTTTTGGATTCCATTGTTGCAGAAAATTTTATTTATCTCTCTCGAAATCTTTATTTTTTGTACTCATGCGTAAGTTGATGTTTAAAGTAAAATAAAAAAAAGTATATAAATATGTAAAAATAAGATAGATAGAGATTAGTATAGCATCTTATTATTTATCAGTTTAACCAGTTAGCATCTTAACATTTTTAAAGTAGGTAAAACATAATGAAAGAGTTCAGTAGTCATTCACTATTTGAATTGATATAAGGAAATAAGGTTATGATTAACAAGTAAAATGGCTTCTCTTTTATATATTCTTATTCTGTCAAACATTCTAATTTTCAAAAATAAATTTTTAAAGTAAAGTTTATTGTTTTTCAAATCTAGAACATCATTCATATTGTTGTGATAAAAATTGTACTTTTAAAATTATAACAAAATGTGCTTACATGAAATTAGGTATAATAATTGCATATTTTATTAAGTGTTCTTTGCTTTATTGGAAAAATATATTTATAATAAAAAGAAACATTGATAAATTAGTAACATTTATGAGGGTTAATGAGCAAATTCTTCTAATTTTTTTTACTTAATTTAGTTTTAGAGAGAGAGAGAGAGAGAGATAGAGAGAGCGAAAGAAAATATAAGTAAGAAATATGTAAAGAGTAATCTTTTTTAAAAAAATTTTAAAATAAGTTTTTCCCCCACTTTTTAAAAAAAATTTATTTGTAAAGGTATTTTTATTCATTCCCAATCTATCAAAATTCGTAACTGAGTCAAGTCATGCTCTTCATCTAGTTTGATTACAACAAGTTACAAAAATATAGAATAGATCAATTAGAAGCCGTCAATGGGTTAAAAATAATATGACAATTAATGCAAAATTTAAATTTCCCACATGTTTTTAAATTTTTAATAGCATCTATAATTAATTTCAATAATGATTTGAAAACACTAAACATTAAGAAAAATTGAAAAATTTTCAAACACTTTTTAAAAAAAAATTTAAATCATATAATGGGTTATGTTATTTGGAATATTGTATTTTAAAAATAAGATAAGAATATTAATCATGAAGAAGCAAAGCTAGATAAAAAAGAAGAAAGAAAGAAGTGATTTTGGCGTCTTGGCAACATTTATCAATTCCCATCCGCCAACCCTGTTCGCCGAGTGCAAAGGTACCCGACTGTGGATGACCTGAAGTTTCCAAACATAAACACGTCAACTTCATATGAGTTCGAAGCGTGCGGTAAAATTAAAAATGACATCCTATGTTTTATTCAGTTTCTAGTGCTTTAAGTCAACAACCCAAATCCCTATTTTATAGTGACTTTTGAGTACATTTGGTGGTAAGTCATCCTATCTTTTCAGTATTTATTAAACTAGTTTAATGTTATCTTTGATCGCTTTCTTTATCTCATTCTTCAAATCTCAGCACAAAAAGTTTGTATGTAAACAAAACACTGAATAGCAGTATTAATTTTTTTTAAAATTGTAAGTATTTCTTTAATATTTATTAAAAATTTCTTTAATATTTATTAAGTATTTCTTTAATATTTATTAAATATTTCTTTAATATTTATTAAATATAAGTATTTCTTTAATATTTATTATTAAAAAAATGATTCGTACTTTACTGATTGAGGTACTTTATTACTATATTGGCCGATAATTATTATTTGTTGGCTTTTTACTGCTTTCTTAATTTGGTACTTTAAGTATCTGTAAACAAATCTTACGTATAAACAAAAGAATGAATATCGATACTACTTTCAACATTTTTAATTAAATTATAAGGTTAATATTTTTATTAATATTTTTATAAAATACTTTACTGATTGGTTTATTTTATTGTCCGATAATTTTTTTTTTTTTTTGTGGGATTTTACTGTTTTCTTAATTTAGTGCCTTCATAAAAATGTTACATATAAATAGAACACTGAATAACAGTATTAATTTCGACATGAATTTGCCGCATATAAATTGAAGCATTAATTTTTAATGAAACAGAAAATCTTAATTTTGTTTAGAATATAAAAAAAAACACTTTACATTTTAAAAAATATATACTTTTCCAATATTTATTTTTAAATTGTAAAGATTTTAGTTCTTTAATATTATTATTATATTTATAAAAAAAAATGGATACTTTAATGATTGAGGTATTTAAATATTTTATTGGCCGATAGTTTTTACTTGTTTTCTTCTATTTTCTCCTTTTAATTCAAGAGATTTTTTTCTTAAATATTATGGTAATTTAACCAGTAACTAATATTTAACTGATTGAGGTATGTTAATTCTTCACTAAGTGTAACCCTTTTAAGTCACCTGAGGAGATAGTTAAATGCTATTTTTTTATTATATTATATTAAAAGAATTAAAGCCGCATATTTAAGCTGTTTCATTTCTCAAGAACTATACGATCGATTTAGCTTTTTATAATTTAAAATTACATTAGTTTAAAATGGTCTAAAATTTTGAGTATCTTGCAATTCCAAAATGTATCGATCATTATTAAATAAAATAAGAAATAAATATCTTTATAAGAAGTCTATATTGTTTAAACTAATGCATATGAAAGTATATAGTGTATAAATAAATTTAATAATAGTGTTAATAAAATTTTTGGATTCTCTTAAAAACTGCTTGCAATGCACAAATATTGGAATTTATATTAAGATCTCGAACGATCGTTTCCCTAACTAAGTTAGGATTGCATTTTACAGCTTACAGCTAACTTCCATGTTTTGATGAGCTAAAATCAAAAGGTGTCTTAAAAAAGGTATGTTTAATCAGAGAAGGTATATTTTTGTACATGATTTCGTAACTTAATAGTTAGATCTACTTAATTGCATATTTGAGGTTCAACCCTTTCAAGTTCGAATCTAGTTCTTAAAAATCTGATCATTTGAGCAAAAGTTATTCTGGGTGATATTTATTTTTCGTACTATCAATTAATTTCAACTGAAATAAGTAGTTATATTAGTTTACACTGTATTGGTGGGTTGTTAGATATATTCAGTTAGTCCTTCATTTTATAAAACTCTAAAATGAAAGATAGTACAGTATACTCTCGATATAAAGTTGAAGGGACGTTAAAAAAAATTTCGAGATAGCGAGTTTCCGCGAGAACAAGTTCAGAACTAAATATGTTCTAAAAAGTAAAAAAAAAAAAAAAAATCCAAAACATTGCTCTAAAAGGTAGAGTCTTGAAACATAAGAATAATAACTATTAAATATGTAAATGATAGTTGACTATAAGTCTAAATAGAACAATGATAATTTTGTTTTAAAAAGTAAGACAAGAACAATTATGAATTAAATAATTGATTTACAATGAACTTAAATTGTGATTTTTCCGAAAAATTCCTTTTCAAATTCCTTTAAAACTTCGTCATATCAAGGTTTTGAGAAAAATCCTTCGACATAGGAATTCAAATTAACATTCGGTGGATATATAATGGGAAAATATTTTTTAACATAACAAGGATTCCGAGATATTGAGAGTAGCAATTGAATTCTATCAAATGTAGGTAAAAGTGCTTTTTAAATAATTTAAATTTTAGTTTGAAACTCGATACTCTATTTATACTTTTAAAGATGAATAGAATACTGTGAATTTATAGTCAAATATTATTTTAAATGTCACGAAAACATTATTTTATAATATAAATCCCCGGTATATTGTAAATGCCGGATAAATATCTAGTGAAAACTATTATCAACATCGATTATCGAAAACCAAATATTGAAACCCAATTTAATTTGAAGTTCACTTGTCATTTTTAAAAGACATGCATTTAATGAATAAAAAACTGCAGATCTAAATCAAACTTTCTCTCCCCAGACAACAGTTTTGTTACCCACCTGCTGCAAATTTTACAAAAATATATCAATAGGCACATACAAAATTATTATTTTACTACGCTAAACATATTTTGTAAAATTTCTGATGTGCCGGCCTGGTGGCCGAGCGGTTAGCGTGCCTGACTGCGAAGCCATAGGCTGCAGGTTCGAATCCCGCTCTGGGCATGGATGTTTCTCTCTCTCTTTGTGCTGTCCTCTGTTGCGTGTGTGTATGATGTGTGAATGTGGCCCACCCTATAAATGGGTTTGTGGCAGTGTGGCGTGGGTAATGTTGCTCGCCTCCGTGACTTTGGTTCGCAGGTGCCCACTGGGTAACGCGAAATGAGCAACAATTCTGGCATAGTATAGCAAAGATTCAAATTCAGTGCCTGCCATTGGAAAAAAAAAAGATTTCTGATGCAGGTTTTTAAAAATATCGTAAACCGGGAGTAGGTAGTTGCCAAATTTAGTTAACTTACAAAAGTTTAAAATTTTACTATCTATTCCTACGTTTACAAAACAATATTTTAAATCCCTAAATAGCTTTTGACTATCTGTTGTATTGTTAAGTTATTAACCAAATGATTTTTAAATTAAAGTTTAGTTTTCGTTCAAATCCTTTCAAAGCAATTTTAAAAATTTGTTTTTAAAAAATTGAAAATGTTTAAATTAAATAATAAAAAAGACACAGTGAGCAATTATTAACTGTCTTTTTTTTCATTGAATCATCTTAAATAGGTAAGTTTTAAAAATAGGTTTTTGGGTTTTCGACTCTCAATGTTCAACTCAGTAGCCCTGTAATTTTGAACTGACTCAGAAGATCAGGGAACTCCTATAGGTTTTTAATGGAACTTTTTAGACTTTGTTGATTGAACTATATAACTCGCATTTACATTGCATGGAAAGGAAAACCAAGAGGGCAAGAGGATTCTATCCTATGATCCGTCTATCACTGTGAATGTTCACCGTGGTTGGCCAACACCTCCTAGAAAAGAGCAGTCCTCAGCACGGGTTACCATAAATATCCTTTAGTAGTCCAAACGTGTAATGACATATTTCGTATTTTTCGTCTACTGTGCAGTTAACTTCGTCACATCGGACTACTAAACTGATCCGTGCTGAGGCCTTCCTACTTCTAAGAGGTGTTAGGTTGGCGCGAGCTGAAGGCAGAATTCATATCGACTAGTAAATGATGGGATTCGAATCTGAGTCAGTGTTGTTAGACGGTAATAAGCACCCATTTACTGAACACATTACAGGGTCAGAAACTTTACAAAATGATGAATTATAGGACGCAATAGAACATTCCTAAAATAGGAATTAAATAAATTTAAAAAAAAATGTAAATTTTGTTTTTTTTTGAAAAAAAAAGACAAAGTATATAAATCACAACATTCATTAATTAATGTTAAATCCAGCTATAGAAAGGCCACTTGAATGTAAAGTTCATTAATAAAATATTTAAGTGATTAGCAGTTGACATATTATTTTAAATCCGGTAGATTATGAAATTATTTCATTCATTTAGGGTAGTTATATTTAATTTAATGCTTTGAAGTTGCGATCCTCACCCATGTATTTTAAGTGCAAAAATCATATCAGGGATCTGTCCAGACATTTTGTGAAAGGTCCTGTTTTTGTAAAATTGTGAAAAAATAACTGATAATTTGTCAATATAAAATAAACGTTAAGTTGCATTCTCTCAACCAGGGTTCGACTTTTGTAAATTTGTGAAAATAGTCCTGTTATTGTGAAAAAAAATTTCAGAGTTTTTTAATTGTAAATAGATACAAGATTATACCCAACACTGTAAAATTATAATAAAAAAAAATTTAATTTTCAAAAATAAACAGCAATTGCTGCTACTAAATTAGAGATGCAACATATAATAGTATTTGATATTTAGCCTAATATTGCTGAACGCGGGATATTCATTTCGGACGAATAAAGGAAGAAGCGTCTGCCGAAGACAAAACTTAGTTCGTTTACATCTGTCTTTCAATCCCCCCCCCCCCCCTTGGGAAGGGTTTATTCAATTAACAAAACAATAATGAAGATAAACAAATTTGTGAAGGGTCCGATTAAAAGATAAATTATTTTGTGAAGGGTCCGTNTTTACATCTGTCTTTCACTCCACCCCCCCCCCTTGGGAAGGGTTTATTCAATTAACAAAACAATAATGAAGATAAACAAATCTGTGACCGGTCCGATTAAAAAATTAATTATTTTTCGAAGGGTCCGTTTTTAAGTTAAAATATTTTGTGTAGGGTCAATTTTTATTAAAAGATATTTTGCGAAGGGTCCGTTAACGGTCCCAAATTTCTTCTAAACAGACCCCTGCATGTAAAAAAAATCACTTAGCGGACATGTGTGAAATTTGTGATATTTATTGCAGAATAAATTTGCGTTTTTACAAATACTTTTTTACTCTTAAAACTTAATCGCAGTAAGCAATTGATAACTTGTATATTTATATCAAGCTCTTAATGGAGAGAATGCCTGAGGCAAAATGCATACTATTTATGTTTAACCTTTATTGACTCTAGGAGAGTTTATAATCCCACCTTGCCTTTGTAAGGAATCTTATCTTAGAAAAGTATCTTGTAGAGATAATTTCATTTTTATCAGCCATTTTCCTAAATTCAGACAACTTTTAGCAATTGTTTATGTTTTTAAATCAAGATTATTACAGTTCTAAAAGCGTTTTTACAGACTGTCGTGACTGTTTTATAAAAAGGTATAAAGAAACTATTGATAGATTGATATCTTTTATTTATTTCAGGTAAAACTATGAGTTAGACAAATTCAGTTGCGTAGAAGTGCCATTTACTAATATATGATATAGTCATTATTATTTTAAAGAAAAACACAAATTATTAGTAAAATATTTATTAGATACTATACAAATTTGTTATAATTAAATTTTTCTAACTAAAAACGGATAACGTTTACTAAGAAATGGCGGGAAAGGCTCAAATGTGTACTGTGAAAAAAGTTAAATGAGACTGACGACATTATTATTTTCGGAATTGTGAACAGTGGTTATTCCTGATTTTTTGTAAAGGATCCTTTTTTTGTGAAAAATCTATTCATAAATTTGTGAATCTGTGAAAGAAAGATCCAAATTTTGTGAAAATTCACAACAACCAGACTCAAACTTTTTGTGAAGGGTCGGTTTTTGTGAAATTGTGAAAAATCAAATTTTTTTGTGAATCTACTAAATTTAAGTCCCCATTTTGCGAAAAAAATACAAAAAAAAAAAAAAAAAAACACTTTTTTTCAATGAGTTTAATTTTAAAATTATGAATTAAAGATGTCATTGACTCCGTTTTTCAAAAGAAAAATTTTGTGAAAGTTCCCTTTCTTCGTTTAAATATTTTGTGAAGTGTCAGTTAACGGTCATAAATGTCGCTTTATTGAATCACCCATTCTAATTGGAACTTTTTATAAACTTTAAATTTGTCATTGTGATTCATTATAAAAGTAGTCAGTTAGAGGAAGCTCATCAACTTATTGTCAATTGGAATACCGTGAAATGACCTTCGATGAAATTCATTATCTACCTGAAAAAAGTTTGTATTGCCTTCGGAATTATTCGTCACATGCTAGGTCACAATTATTGCCTTCATGATGAAATACGTGTTGAAACTGAAAGTGGAACTGCCACTTTTTTTAACATGTATGATAATTTTGTACTTTTACAAAACTATGAAGTTTCATTTTTCCTTCAAAGCTTAGGGTGAATATTTTTTTAAATAAATTATCCGATAAATGCAATTTTTAATTGTCTTACATTTGATTGATAAAATAATACATATGTCAAATAATATTGTGTACAAATGACTTTCAAAAATTGTTTTAGACATTGTCAACAGATTGGTTTGAAGTTTCCAGTATAAGTTTACATTGTTAAAAACAACTAATTTATAAAATTTCAGAAAAGTATTTTAAAATTTAAAAAAAATTAAAATTTGAATTATTTTGTTTTTATATTATTCCTCTCGTCAGAAGTTTTGTTAAAACGACAAAATTCTTTCAAAATGCTATAGGTAGGATAAAAAAAAACTGTTGGGAGTAGTTTTTCTATTTTTTGCTATCGAAACAAATAACAGTAAAGAAGTAGTCAAAAAACAGCATTTTCGGAAGAAAATCATCAGATCGCAATAAAAGATTCATAAATAAATGTAATACTAATCACTAAAGTAAAAAAAAAAAAAAAACTTTTCGAGCAACGTGTTAATAACATTCATTCATAAGTATGTAGTATCAAATTCTTTGCTCAATAGAATAAAAATTCGTTTCGCTGGAGCAGTTTGAAATTCGGAAATTTTCAACAAATGACATTTTGAAAAAAAAAAAATTTTTTTTTCCCTATATATTGCAAATTCTACTTTTGAACAAATATTTCCTTCTTTTAATATAAATAACTGTAAATATGATTTTATGAACTATTTAAATAATTAGATGCAGTAAAATTTACACAAGTAAACACAATTTTCAAAAACGAGCAAGAATGTACCTAGCTGCAGGCAAGGTGATGTGAACAAAAAGGCGTCGTTGAAGCAAAAATCGCCAAAACTTTGTTAATTTTGCTTCGATTCAAAAAGTATTCGTTTTAAAATGTTCAGATAAATGCCTAGATATCGACAATATAAAAAATAGAAAATTGATTTTTGTGATGAATTTTCGATCATTTGAAAGTTTGTCGCCTAATACTAACTTCAACTGAATGAAGAACTATGAAGTTCAATTTTTTTTTTTTTCAAAATCTGAAAGTTTCTGTAATTTCTTTCGCTTGAAAACCCATTTTAATTTCTATCTTTTATTTTTTATATAAATTCAATTATCTTATAAGTTTAAAAATTACATAAGTATAAAATACATTTGGCATTTCAGCGTTTCGGTCCATGCGTGACACATGAAATTAATAAGTATCAAAATAAAAAAACTAATTTAAAAACAAGTCCGTATGTATTTATGTAAAAAATTTATTATTATCAAATATGTTTGCATTAAACTAATTTTGCTAAACGTTCACAAAAATACTCATTCTAATTGCCCCTACATTTCTGTCTAAATAATTACTATTTTGTTATTTATTACTATTTGTTCTTAAGAAATATATTTTTAGTGTAAATTGGTTTGGTAAATACTTCGAAAAAAATGGCAGTATAAAATATTGAATTTACATTAACTGTTATTATTTTAGTGATTTTTTAAATTGTTACTGAGTTAAACAAAATGAACTTAATTGATTACAGAATAAGCTTTAACTGCCCTACAGGTATTTTTCATATCATACAAATATTTGATTTTAACTAGGGTTGCAAGTTTATCGCGAGAAGAAAAAAATTCGCTGAAGATTCCTCAGAAATTCTAAAAATTTCTCTGGAACTCATACAAAAATGTATAGAGTGTTAATAGTTTGGAACCGGTCAAATGTCTCGTGAAATATACATCGGATCGAAAAAGTGAAAATTGAAGCAACCAATAATTTTTTTAAAAGCTATCCAATGATACCATGAGCTAAACAATTAATAAATAAATTTTAAAAAAAAATTTCAATATTTTTTAAAAAATGTTTTCTTTTTTTTTAAAAAAAAGCCTATAAAAATTAAAACCTGTCTATTTTTATGTTTGTATTCTATTTTAGTTCTTTGTCGCAGCGCCATCTGTGAAGCAAAATGCATTAACCCACAGGTCAAATAGTTACTTTTTTTCTGGAGAATCCGAATCAGCAATATGAAATATGGACTCATATTTAAGATTTTATAGTCCCCTTCCCTGCACTTTCTCTTTCGGGAGGGAATGGAAGATCGAGTTAGATATCATTGGATAGCATATAT
>NC_092211.1:86750017-86833039 GCF_043381705.1 Parasteatoda tepidariorum
GATTAAATATATATATATATATATATATATTAAGCGCTTTATTTTCTCTTTTTTGTTCCGATATATATTTCTCAAGATATTTGTCCTTTTCTAAATCTTTTTTTTTTCTTTTTTTTAATTTTTTTTTACTCTCTATATGTGCTGAAAGACTTGCCCATGCATAAAATAAAAGCATGTAAGAACTGAAAAAATTGTATAAATTAAAATACATTTTCTTTTTGTTTTCTTATGGCATTTTAAGAAGGCATGGTATCATTTATTTATAATCAAGAGAATGAAAGACCACCTTACGTTATAGAATTTGGGCTAATTCAAAACTATTTTCTTGTCTTTTTGTTATTCATCAGTTTTGAAGCTTCAAAAATGTACTAATTGTTTTTAAAATCTTAACAAGACTAAATAAATAAAATAAATAAATAAAAATAAACAATCAAAAAATCTTAAATGTTTAATTTTTGTATAAATCGTAAAATTTCGAACAATTCGCTTTTTTTTTAAAAATTTTGAATTTTAGAATGAATATTAGTAGAAGTAATATGATAGAAATTCGCGACGTGACACTATTGCAACCCTAATTATAATTCCCATTCCAAGTGTGAATTAAGGGCGTGACTTATCATTGTCTTATTGTCATGAAAGATCTCACACACAGGTTTTCTGAACTTATCTATATAAAGTTATCTACTATCTGAAATACTCCAGTGTCTGATCATGTTGACTAGATGTTAACTGATAATGCGTTCTTGAAAAGTCCTTTATTTGACTTGAGAACTGTGAAAATGCATCCCGTCGGTAACAACGTTTTTCAGTTATTAAGAAATTTGCACATTGAAGATAATATTTGCATAAAATGTTTGATGTTGAAACTTCGTTTTTATGTCAGCGGCAGTTTTTAGAAAAGAAAAAAAAATATTAATTTACACATTTACGAGTACTTTTGGAACAATTTTTATTTTTTTTACTAATTTCAATCTAACACTTATGGTAAGATTTAATCATCAAAAGGAATTTCAACAGTCTCAAAGCAGTCGTAATAATTTCAAAACTGTCTTAACAGTCTCAAAACAGTCTAAGAAACTTTATATTAGTGGCATTTATCTTAACCTTTTCAGGACGGGATAGTCATAAATGTATTCGTACGGAATCAGAATCAAGATAGTAAAAAATAAAAAGTGGTAGCTACAATGGGTGTTAGCTAATTTGACAGACTTATTTTTGCTTTCACTTGAAATCTGACACATCCAATCCTTGTGTGTTAAAAGTGTAACTCATACCTGCCAACTTTTACGTATTTGGCGTAAAATTTTATTTCTGTATTTAAAGTGGTAGTAAAATGTATGCTTCCGTGCATTTATAACCCTAATTTATAACCTTTTTTATGCACCACTATTTTTAAAAAAAATAATCATTTATGTTAATATGTAGTACTGTTTTGATAATCCGCATAAGCTAGTTCAAAATACTGTGTATGTTTCTGCCTAAAATTGTAATTTAAATTCCATTTTACTACCACTGGGGAAAATCATCCTCGAAATGATTAAAAGTGGGCAGGTATGGTAACTATACATTTTTTAATTCGAACTAAGTAGTGGTGATTTAAAAAAAAGCAAACTATTATTATCCCTCCCACAAATAAACTGCTATAAAAATAGTTTGCTACAAGTTTAATATTTTTTATCCTGATTATCGACACCCTGAGAATGACTCACCCGTCTCGAAACATATATGACCCGTCTGTCTCTGTAAGGTTAAAGTAGTAAACAACCCGAAAAATTATAGAGCGCTCTAGGCAGACAATTCCCCGAAAAACGCATTTGAAAATTTAAGCATACTTAAAATACTAGTTAAATTTTTGCTTCTTTATTGGCGCGGTAATCGGCAGACAAAGAACTTGCCTAACAACGAGACGTGCAGGTATTAAATATTGCATTGGGACTGTTTTTTTTCTTCTGTTAACAAATAGAATTAATTTACTTTTAATTATTTATTTTTTAATTAAAGATTACTTGACTCTGAAATTACGGTATTTTTTCCCTTTTTTCAACGAAGATTCTTCTTTATACAAATGGTAATAATTTAAAAATAAATTATTCTATTTTTATTTTAATTAAATCGATATTACTTAACATTTATATTCCAGTAATAGTAATAATTTTTCACTAAACGGACATTGGTTGAAATAATATTTGTAAACAGTGGCTATAATAATTAATGATAAGTTAGATTATAAAGCGATTCCTCCAAAGTGTTCTAATCTGGTACAACTTTGTGGTGCTTATTTTTATAGACAGGAACATGGCGAAAAATTCAGAGCCCATGTAAAACTGAAATGCAGGCATTTTATGCAAATTCATAATCATCTTTTAACTTCATTATAGTTATAATATTGTGACATTAAAAAAAATTTTTTTAAGTATTTTGTGGAAAAAAAATATTTTCGAAAAAAGGTGTTATCTTTTAAAAAATCGCGCTTGGTAAATTTAAATAATAAGAAAAGAAAAGCCCTGCTAAAGTAATATATATTCTCACGAATTGTCGTGACAGAAAAAGGAAGCATAAATCATTGAGAGAACAAAGTGAGTTATAAAATGTCAAACACCGTTATTCGATTTGAAATCTCATAAATATGTCTAATAAATGAGGCCTTTTCCTCGAATATTACAGGAAAAGAAAACAAAAATTTGTCTGAGGGGAAAAAAACCTATAAAGCAATCTCGTCCTATTGGATTTTAGGTAATATTTTTTTGAACAGTTCTGGATGAACAGTAATTTAATTTTGTGCATCGCCCATTTCCAGATTATTTTTTTTTTTACTATTCAAAAATTTACTTTCGATTTAGTTGATCATGATCCGAAACACAAAAATCTAATAATTTTAGTTTTTAAAATTTTATTATTATTACAGGGAGCTCATAAAATAAAGATGTTGAGAGGCTCGCCTGGATGGTATGTAGGAAATTTGGATTCGATGCTCAGAGCCCTTCCCATTTCTCAATAAAATAAAATAAATACTAAGGGACGAAAAATGAGTAAAATTTGGTGCTTGAAACATAATATTGTAACTACCTTGTATTTGTACTAGAATTTCGATTATATTGAGCTACACACACCACCCAATCACAGGACAAGTATCCGTTTCAAGCGCTATATCTCTTAACGGCGATGGTAAGAATATCACGTTTTTAGCCCCTGTCAAAAGAAAGTGCATTAAGCTGCCCCTCTCTCCAAACTTCTACGATCGGAAGTAATGCACTACAAGTGAAACTACTGTAGTTGTTACTTTTTGTTCGTAGCTTGTAGTGTAGTGTGTTACTTTCTTAAAAAAAATAGCGTCGTGAGTAATGCGATATAAAAAAAACAGTAGTTTGTAGTGATTTCTGTCAACTACTTTTAACGTTAGTTTAGAATAGTAACACGGCTCTAACGTAAGAAGTTTTTCGAATTTGATGGTTACAAATCTTGGCGGGTCTGTCAGTGGGATGCACTGAGAACGACCCCGTGGCTGAAGCTGAGCGTTAACACGAATCACGTATAACTAATATTTAAACTTTTTTTTCCAATGCCCACCTGTGCTAACATCCGTCGATTCAAGCATATACGGGACAGTTTTGTTGACCATTCTTTCAGGGGCACCCTATTAGGTGGGCCAACGTCGCTCCCACAGTGAGGACAGATAGTACAGGGAAGGAAAGAACATCCCTGCCTTGCCCGGGATTCGAACCCAAAACCTTTCTGATGCAAGAACAGTTCCCAGCCCCCTACACAAGCCGGTCGGCATTTTTAAACTAGATAATACGAAAAATAGATAAACAATCATTTTAGTCACCCTTTCACATGCGAATGTACAATCGTGAATCATGGATGTTATTTTAAAGGAAGGGAACGTTTTTTCAACGTTTTCTTAATTTCTTAGAGGAAATAAAAGAGCATTTTAACCACAATTAAAAAATTTCAAGTATTTGATAATTTTGCATTTCTTAAATTAAAAACTCGCTGTCGAGAAAGGCACAAAAAGTTGAAGGTTATAGGAACGAATTCGAATAAAAACTGTTTTGGAATAACAAACTCGGTCATGTAAACGTGAATAAATATTTCTTGAGTATTCCCTCACATTTAATGTAAGTTCGTTTTCATAAAGTAGTGAAGTAGTTACTACAATTCCAAATTATTTTGTGGTCAGCATTAAAAAAAGTAATCGTGGTTAACTACATTTGTAACAAAGTAGTTGTAGTAAACTACAAAAATAATGTAGTTTTTCTAACCACTACCCACAACAAATATGAAGACTTTCAGCCCCTATAGATTTAATGTGCACCTGCTGCATATATACGCCGCCGGTTGTTCAGCCGGAAGCCAGGATCGAACTCATATCGAGCCAACTTGGCAAATTGTATTCGATACTATCTAATGAAAAAAGTTATGTAAATCGTCAACTTTTTCAGTGTCGTAACATTTAAAGAGTTAAATAGAACCCGCATATTCAACAATCTGCCTGTACGATAAATTGTTTTACATTTCGCCTTGTATATAACAAGTTATAGGATTCTAAACACCTCACGTTAATTTATGTGCACCCTCTAATATTAAAAAATTATGCTACTAATATNAGCCTGGTAATTTTGAATCCAATCCAGAAGAAAAGGGAACTCCTATATCGAATATTGGGAGTCATTTGCCTTTGTGAAAAAAATTTTTGAGGAAACAAACCCGCATTTGCGTTACATGGAGAAGAAAACCACGAAAATCTCCCACGGTTAGCCTGACGGCAAGGGGACTGCAACTCATGATCCGTCTGCCACAGAAAATATTTTAAGTCAGCACTGTGTTCGGTGCGAGCCGGGTGTGGAATTCGTATCGACCAGCCATCACCGGGATTCGAACCTAGTTCACGCTCTTTTTATTGCTCATTGATATAAATACACATTATAATTCTGCTACGCAAGCTGGAGTAGTGAGTTCGAGCTTAGACAAAACAACTGACCACGATGGCTCAGGGGATAGAGCGTTCGTCTTTCAATGAGGCGAACCGTATTCGAATCCCAGTCGATAGGAATTCCGCATCCGGCTTGCACCGACCACAGTGCTTACGTGAAATATTCTCAGTGGTAGTCGGATCATGGGTTAGAGTCCCCTTGCCGTCAGGCTAACCGTGGGAGGCCCTTGTGGTCTTCCTCTCCATGTAACTCAAATGCGGGTTAGCTCCATCAAAAAGTCCTCCACGAAGGCAATTTTCTCCCAACACTCGATCCAGGAGTTCCCTTGTCTTCTGGATTGGGTTCAAAATTGCAAGGTTACGGTGTTGAACATTAGTAGTCGTAAGCCCATAAAATTGGATCGGCTGTTCAACGACGGTTACAAAAAATTTTTTTAAAAAATAACAAGTGGCGAGTACACGCAGAAAGCTTGCACGTTAAAATTGTCGTGACTGAAAGTCCTCTCGTTGGTTTTGGTGTAAAAGTTTGGAAAGAGCGGTGCCAGTTCAGGTGCTGTCCACCTAGTTTGAGCAGGGTCAAAATAACGTTGTTTTCCTACCATGGCCGTTATAAGATAGAGCCTTGAAAATGGGGCTAAGTGCTTGCTCGTGGCTTGCTCGTGGTTGGGATATGATACTGAATGTCTACATTACCGTGAATGACCGAAATCAAGAGAATGTCGACTTTCACCGGTGAATGTCAACAATCGCACAGTCGCTTTGGTGAATGTCCAAAATATTTGTTATATACGATTTAATATTAATTTATTCGTTGATATTATTATATTCATTCGATATTTTATTATCTGCTGAGGATAGATTAGGACAGTTCGGAGTACCGGTTAAATGCCTACCGGGCAGTGGCACTTAACTAAATCTAGTATATATTTTGTACATATACCAAAGCAATTATGTGATTGTCAACATTCACCGTTGGAAGTCAACAACCGCCCATTTCTGTCATTTACAGTAACATATGTTATAAAAATTTCTTTATCAAGTAATTACCTTTTATAAAAAAAATTATCTCAATTTTAATGCAAAATGGACTTTCCCTTTCTTCCCTGTATTTTAACTTCACAGAATTGAAAAATGCTTTTTTCTATCATTGTTTTTTCCAGACTTCAAAACGATGCATTCTCCAAATTCGGTTTTAAACATACTTTATTTCAATAATTTAATGTGTCTCAAGGAAATCTTGAATTTATATTTTACATTTCAATATTTAAATTTATAAAATTGATAAATCTGCCTTATTAATTTAAGAAATTCTTCTTTTGTTTTTTAAATCTAAAATGTTAGTAGTAGCCTCTACCTGAGAAATATTATCCCTCCGAAGTTTTTTTTTCAAATGGCAGGCACTGAACTTTATTCTTCGCCTTAGAAGATGCCGGAATTGTTACTCATTTTACGTTGGGGGCACCTGTGAACCAAAGTCACGGAGGCGAGCAACATTACCCACGCCATACTGCCATAAACCCGCTCATAGGGTGGGCCACATTCACACATCACACACAACAGAGGACAGCACATAGAGAGAAACATCCATGCCCAGAGCGGGATTCGAACCCGCAGCCATTGGCTTCGCAGTCAGGCTCGCTAACCGCTCGGTCACCTGGCCGGCTTAAATCTAAGAGTTAAAGTATAGATATTTTTATTTAAAATAACAAACAAACAACGAACAAACTGACAGATTAGATATTTTTTTTAACATAAATTAAAATTATTCGTTTTTAATTATTTTATTTTTAGCTGCATCGCAGTTTAGATACATCAACTATTCAATCATTTTTAAATCGTTAATTAAACATTTTTAGAACACTTTAGTGTGTGTATTAAAAGATACAAAAAACTCACAGTCATTTAAATAAAAATACCGATTACATAATATGAGGCTCAAATATTACTCAAGAATGTTTTTGAAAATTGCGGACTGCCTCCCCTTCACCCCTTCTCCACATGAATAAGAAATTTCCAAATTTCTCTCCTGATTTTTCATAAGAAAGTTGCAACATTCATTACCCTCCTTTTTTTTCTCCTTTTTTTCTTTTTTTTCTCCTTTTTTTCTTCTTTTTTTTCTTCTTTTTCTTTTTAAAGTTTGGCGTTTATTGTAGTTGTTACTGTGAATGATTGGGTGGTTGTTGATTTCTACCGGTGAATGTTGACAATCACATAGTCGCTTTGGTAAATGTACAAAATATATACTAGGTCTGCTTAAGTGCCTCTGCTCGGTGTACATTTTTCCGGTATGCCCTACTTCGATGTTTTTTTTTAAGGTCAAGTGCCACTGCCCAGTATGCATTTAAACAGTACTCCGAACACTGATGTTTCTCCTAATTTCAGCAGATATTAAAATATCGAATAAATATAACAATATCGACGAATAAATTAATATCAAATCGGATATAAGAAATATTTCGGACATTTCACCAAAGCGATTATGTGATCATTGACCGGTGAAAGTCGACATTCTCTTGATTTCGGTCAAGCATGGTAACTTAGTAATGATTTAAGGATTAAATTCAAATAAAAGACGTAACTTCGCAAGGAAAAAAATGTTACGTTTTCATCCATTTTTTAAAATTTTGCGTAGAATATTCAAAAAAAAAAAAACTTTCGTGTTTTCTCCCTACTGTTAAATCTCTTGACTTGAAAAATATTTTCCCAATATCTTATTAATAAAATTCAAATTTTTTTTTTTACAAATGTGAGATTTTTTAATCTTTAATTTGGATTTTTTGTAACATTTTTTTTATTGTTTTTTAAAAGATGTTGGAAACTAACGGATTTTAGTGCCTTCATAAGTAGTTCTCATACCCCTCCTTCCCCCCTCATCAAAAACTAAGCGAATCATAACTCCTTTTCTTTTTTGGCGCTTGCATAATATTTGAATATCATGTCTTTCGATAAATATCGAATATAGAATAATAAGCGCAAGCATTATCGACAAATATTCATATCCGAGCCGTAGTGGTTCGGGGGTTAGAGCGTTTGAGAACCCAGCCCCGTCGATACAAACTCCACACCTGGCTCGAACCGACCACAGTGCGATGTGAAAGATCCTCAGTTTTAGTGGTTGACGACGGATCATGGTTTAGAGTTCTCTTGCCGTCACGCTAACCGTGGGAGGTTTTCGTCGTTTCTCACACCATGTAACACAAATGTGGGTTAGTTCCATCCAAAAGACAAATTTCATTTCAAATAAATTTCACTTGGTAATTAAAATATTGACTAATTTAAAAATAATATTCTAACTGGGAAAATACAGCGATTCACCATGAAGTATTGATATTTCTTGGGAATATATCGTGATATTAAATTTCCGATATTGCACAGCACTTTCCTTTCAATAAAATAAGTAAAATAATACTGTACGGCAGACAACTTCGTAATTAACTTTCCCCATGGTTATACTTTATTTTTCCTTTGTATTAGATACATGCAATGTAGTTTTATACTCCGTTTCAAGTTAAGAAAAGACCATTGCTGTATAGGATTTAAGTAATCATCCGCGACGACATATAGTTCCGTTTTATTTAGCTATCAAATTATATAATGATGCTTTCAAAACAACATAAAAACTTTTGAACTCATCGGACAGATATTCAATTCGTACTTTTTTATAAGCAAAAAGAAGGCCGTTCTACGTCGTTTTTAAGAGTTGGCGATGTTGATATTCGCTCGCGCTGAGAGCTTGGCATCCATTTAGATGCAAACTGGCTCTCTCCATGTTTTTTTTCCTTCTTTTTTTTCTTATTAAACTTGCAACAGAGTATAGAAAATATTAAACTTTTTGTAACGTTGGGTCAGAAACATAAAAGAATAATCACCTGCAGTTCAAAGCATTCTCAAATTATTGAACTGTATTATTATTATTTATTTTTTGTATCTGGGACGCTAGACTCATATAAGTTTTCTCTCTTAGTCGATAATTGAGAAAAAGAGGTCAATTTCTTTGCATCCATGTTAAACGGTAATTTCTGATGAAATATTTAATCTTTCTGTTTAAAAGGCTTTGACCATCCCGCTGCGAAATATGCTTCCGCCAATGAATCACGCTTTCAGATTCCAAAATAATGAATCAATAATTTGCGAAACAATTTTTCTTTTACTTCCGCTTGTTGATAACATCAATATTAAAGAGGATTTAAGATTAGCATGATTTGTTAAAAATAAATTTCCTTTTCAAAACTTCACTTATAAAAAAAAAAAACTAAAAACTGAACGTACTTTCTTAAAAAATAAATAATTATTTGTTCTTGTCTACACTAATTATATTTTTATGCAAACCAATATTTTTTTGTTTTTTAATAATCTTTGATTTTTTTTTACAAAATGAAACACGAAGTAAAATAATGCAATCGTCTTTTTAATTGTGTGTTAAATTTTTAGTTCATTTTTAGTTCATATCATAATGAAATATTTCGTTTATATCATGACAGAAAATTATTATATGGGAATATTTTTTTGTTTTTTAATGACTTTTTATTTTTTTAACAAAATGAAACACGCAAGAGAATAATATAGAATAATGTAATCGACTTTTTACTGATGTGCTAAGTTTTTAGTTCATAATAAAATATTTCGTTTATATCATGAGTGAAAATTTAAAAAGTTGAAGAGTATTTACGTTGTCTATAGATAAATTCTTTTTACTTAAAAAGTTCTATTGATAAGTAATAAAAAATTTAAAACTTTTTCCTAACAGTAATTTTTATTCCTTACTTCGTCTGATATTAATAAACAATATTTCTACCTCTCCCTTTAATTTTATGCTTCCCTTACTGTCATAACGTGTGTGGTAATAAAAAAAAAAAAATGCGAAATAATTTTAAAAGTAGAACGTAACTAGGATATGTCTGCTATTAACAGAGGTTACAAGACTGTTGCAAGCAACAAGTGTCTTGTGTAATTTGTCTTTTAAGAACGAGTTTCCATGCCACTTTAAATATAATTCTTTGCTTCAATAATAAAACTTAGAAATCGATTACTCTTAAATATGGTAGATATGTTATCGCTAAAGTGTAGAAATCAGATACCCTACGCATTATCTAGATCAGTGGTTTGCAACCATTTTGCAACTGGCGGCCCGCGAAATAAAATATATTAGTTATCATTTTTTTGCTGACAAATTTCGTAAAAAATCTATATGGGTTTCAAATACTTTTCTCGTTTATAAAAACCTAATTTCTTCGTTTCTGTGAAATTTATACCAGCGGTGCAAAAAAAATTATTTCTCAGGTTTTGCATCCAAGAAAATATTTATTCAATTACAAAAATAATCGTGTATGTAGCTTTTTTTTTCTTTAATTTTTTTGTATTTTGTGATTATAATTCAGCATGTGTGTATCAGAAACTTTCTCGAAGAAATTCTCCGATTTAACTTTTTGAAACCACTCATATTGGACGAAATTATTTACACACATTTGTAAAGTTAAAATTTAAAATGTAAATATCTATTCTCTGGTGGTTGCAGCAGACAAACCTCAATTTTCTCATTGAATGTAATTGTAAAAATTTTGAANATTTTTTTGTATTTTGTGATTATAATTCAGCATGTGTGTATCAGAAACTTTCTCGAAGAAATTCTCCGATTTAACTTTTTGAAACCACTCATATTGGACGAAATTATTTACACACATTTGTAAAGTTAAAATTTAAAATGTAAATATCTATTCTCTGGTGGTTGCAGCAGACAAACCTCAATTTTGTCGTTGAACATTTTGTGTGCTACCATGTAAGCTTTAATACCAACGTTTATAAAATTTTATGTCGTAACAATTAGATATCTGTCGCACATTAATTGTCTAATACATGGGTGCACATTAAAATTGTTGTAGCCCGAATTTTTTAATATGCAATTAAATATTTTCTAAAATCTACTTCTTATTTTAATTTGTAATTCAATACTTTTGTTTTGAACAACATGGTAAAAATCTGACAGTGATATTTAATGTTCCTTCAAACATGAAATAGACCTACATAAAGTTTTGATGAAGTTACGGCCCTCCATTTGATTTGTGTTTTTAATTGTGGCCCCCGGCCTCATGTAAGTTCGAAACCCCTGATCTAGATTATGTAGCTCACCCCCTAGTAAATCCGTTAAAGTGTCAAAAAGTATTTTATTACTCAAATTATATAGGTAAGATGCAAAGTAACTATCTAAATCTGCACATTACACTCAAAAGGCACTCGTTCAATTGAAAATAAGATCTTTGCAGGATTAATAGTAACGTTTCTGTACGTTTAAATTAATACACAAAAAATATAAACAAATTTATTCGAAAAATAAAAAAATTTATTTATTTTTCGCAGTCTGAAAAATCAAGTTATTGCAGTCTAACAATCTACACTTTAGCAGTGGAACTCAATCATCAATTACTTTAAAAACTATAATTGAAAGAATCAAACGGTTTGAAATGTTATTACAATTAAAAAAAGTAGAATGTCATTTTTTTTTCGATATCTGAAAAATCGAGTCATAACAAATAATCAACAAATTAGTTGATTGAATGACAGAAAAACCGTTAATGTGGTTCCCGTTAATGCCTCCGGAAACCGTTTATGTGCACATTACCTAGGTGAATTACGGAAAACGTTTGATTCCGCTCTTTAACGAATTACACTAGTAAAACTGCAGATTACCTAGTAATGTGCTTTCTAACAACTTTCGAGTTTAACGATAGTAGATATATCGTAATTGTGCTCATTTTGTATCCTATATTTTACAGGGCCATACATTTTTTTTATATTTTCATTTCGCAAAAAAAAAATTTTGTCAAAAGTTTCTCAACTTTATGTCAAAATAATTTTTTTTTACTTGTTTCCCTAATAAAAACCTAACCTACAATACCAACAGAAAATTCAGCTGATTTATATAATATTTCAAAATTTAGCAACCATAAATTGCGTACTTTAACATAGTTTAAGATTTCTATTAAAATTGATTTATGCTATTTATCTCGTATATTTTTTAAAAATATAATTTGCTAAAATTTAATCTTTGTGACACAATGAGCTTTTATAAAACTTATTTCATTGTATAGGTTGGACCGATTGTTAAAGTTTGAGTAATAGTAAATATACCATTTATTTAACTTACAAAATTAAAATATTTATCTGTTTTTATCTTATTTAATTTGCGAAGATAAGTGAAAAGAAAGATAAAGGATTGTATTTGTGGTAAAGTGTGCTTTTATATAAATTACTTGTATCTATATGTTTGATCTCACTTAACCGATTGACTCACTTAACCCTTTTATACATTTTTTTCTAAATCTCTGATTACAATCAAAAATATATTTTGGTATTTTTTAATTACCGTCTAATAGTTACTAAAAAACTATTAGATCATCGGAATTCGTACGAAAATCCAAAAAAAGCAGTTTGAAATTCATATTCAAAACTTTATCAATTTTAATACTTTGTAAATTAAAGAAATTTCAATGATAAATAAATGTTTCACTTCTATCTAAATAACTGCAAATAAGTGAAAATATGAAAAATTTTTGTTTTTGAAGAGAGCCGTATTTGGAAAATTTTATTAAGGCAGAAAGAGAGACTGGTGTTTCATGCTCTATTTCAAAACCATTATTAAAATGCTCAGTATAATAATATTTCACATATTTTGACCTAAATGAATACAAGATAACAAAAAAGTTTCGAAAAATATGTTAAATAAAAATTCTGCATCAAAAGTTTATAGTAGTCTAAAAAAATTAATATTCAGCAGTGTTTAGGAAAGAAACTTAACAGAAAATTTCGTTGCTTAGTAAACATGGAGGGAAATGAGAAAACATTAGAAATTAACAAAGAGGATTTTAATAACATTTTCTCTGAACAGTTCGAGGCAATTTCTCCTAAACTATGCAGAGAGTTTTTGAATTAACATGATTCATGATAGCATGAATATTGTCTTAATCACTGTTTGTGTTTTGCTCAATTTCTGTATAAACATATCCATTTTTTTCTCAATTTTCATTATTATTATTTTAGCATTATAAAAACAAGTTATTTAATACCGTGATTCACAAGTTATGAAATTTTAGTTTCTTTATTTTCCATTTTTCATTCATGAAACAATCAGTTATTTTGTTTCTGGACTACGCTTACATTTAACTCCAAACTTTCGAAATGAACGTTTACGAACCTTAACTGATTACCGAAATTCGAGTGCTAGTCATTAAAAGGAAATGAAAATTGAGTTTTAAACCAAGTCAAGTTTATATCATTACATGTAATTGAATATCCTGTTATTTAAAACCTTTTTATCAGTGGATTAGATACGAAGTTAGTTTAGAAATTAATTTACGATGTAGGAAACTGGTAAAATGCGTAATCCGGTAGTAAATTTTTTTTTTGTCTTAGTTATCAGTTTTCTAATCTAACTTTAAAAAGATTAGTCATGCGAATTTCCGCGTGATAATATAAATTCTCGGAATAAGATAAAATAGCAATTTTATACCTTTATGAACAGATAAATTACGGAAATAAAGTATTATATCAGTCTTTACCTCAGCTGTAACATTTATTTTTAGGAATTATTTTTTTTTAATTGGGATAATAATAAATGTTGTTCTAATTATTTAGTTCTGCTCATATTTTTTTTCTTAAATACGTTAGAAATATTTAATGCTTTTAGTGTTTGATTCCTTCTAGGCAGCCGCCTAAAAGGTAGACCTAAGTGCTCCCCCACGCAAGAACTTTAATAGCGTTCTATTTTAGGCATAATACAACTAGTTTTAAATTATAAGATAAGAACACTATGAAGAGACATTCGGGTATTTATAATCATTCATTTTTATTTATATTAATTTATAGATTTTAATTTAAATTATTTTAATATGAATTAATAAAGAATTAATAATCGCGATGAAGAGGTGGAATTTGCAAAAAGTAATAAATTGGAACATTGCATACAATTACTGATAAAAAACATTGAAATGAAATTTACCTTAATAATACAAGGAAATAACTCACAATATTTATATAAAAAGAAGATTGTGAAATAACATGGGTGGACGATGAACTCAGCAGAAATGAATGATTAAAATGCCTGATTCAAAAATCCCAAGTCATTTTAATACCGGATTAAAGATATCAGGACCTTAGAACACGTGGAACAGCCTAGCAATATCTGTTGAAAGAACGATAAGAAAAATCTCCCAGATTTACGATTAAATAGACAAATAAAGCGCATACATTTAAATGCACGTTTCGAGTGTCGTATTAATACATATTTAAAATATCGGTATTTCCAAAGCCATGTGGAAATGCGTAGTGCCGAAAACGAACAATAGAAAAATAGCTTAGATTACGGATAAAATTGACACAAATAAACCACGTTGAAGGTGGTTTATTTGTGTCATTTGTGTCTATCTTCGCCAAGGTGTCTATTTACACGATTCGATTCGAAAGTCGCGAATCGTTATATCGTATTAAAAAGATTGGGATTTTAAGAAACACAAGAAAACCCTTCAAAATCGCAATCGAACTTGGATTAACTATGAAATGGACTCAAAGAGCTTTCAAAGTGATTACTAAAATACGAAATTCACGAATCATCATTGTGTCGTATTAAAATTGTTAGGATTTTTAAAACTTTGGAAATTCGCAGTGATAAACACCGAAAAAAGCTATCAAAAAACAACATTGATTTGGAATTGACGCGTTCAAAAACTTAAATGCGATATTCAAAATTTTTGATTTCATTTCTTTGGGGAAAAAAAATTATAATAGTTTTTTAATGTGTTCAGATGCTGCCGTGGGCTGCAGGTTGTGCACTCCTATAAATTTCAGTATTGTGCGCCCTCAAACCTCTTGCGACCCTCTACGCCGCGGGAGTGTTATTTACGTCACTGCCTATAGACACTTTGATTCAAAAAGCATGTAAAATTAGGATTTGATATGCAGTTTAGAAAAACTGTACGCAATCTTGAAGAAAATTTTTGATCAGCGATCAATATTTTTCGTGACATACGATGATGTGCTGACGTCATGTATAAACTCTGGTAAAATAAATACTGAGTACAAATGAATTTGAATGCTTACTCGTTCTACCTAATTGCGTTCTTTTTTTTTTTTTTTTTTTTTTTTTTTTTTTTTTTTTTTTTTTTTTTTTTTTTTTTTTTTTTTTTTTTTTTTTAATTGACTTATTCTCGGTGACTCTATTCTTCCGTCACATGAAATTCTGTTTTATAGCGAATAATATACTACTTTTTAATTGCTGTGAGTTTTTAAGTTATTTATGACTGTTTAGCTGATCTTTAGCCAGCGGCATTTTCAAAAATAGCATAGCATCTTTAGCCTGCGTTTTCCATGCTGTTTCTGAAAACGGAGCCAGACGGTCAATGTGGTCAATAAAAAAAATTAAAAATAAAGTAAAATATAATAAAAGTCACAATGAAAATGAAAAACATTTGTTGTATAATTTTTTAACATTTGATAACACACTCAAACGCTACATTATTTAGACTCACAAAACGTGACAATAATTCAGAATTATTAATTTTGATGATTATTTAAAATTTTCATCTAGGTAGAACAATCTCGCTAAACTGGCGATTTTTAAAAAGGTTTAATTGCTTTTTACATAAATTATTTGTTCGTTGTGAGGCTAAGATAATTCTTTACGGTGAAATGTCATTTTAAATTATATATTTGCTTTGAGAGTAAGGACTTTTAATTTCCTTGGTCAAAGAGCTTAAGAAAACATCCTTAAGAACATTGTTGCCAATTTATACAGTAATCAGGAACTATTTTGCAAAATGTTAAGGAATTAAAGGGTGACCAGTTTTTTTTAAACAAAAAATTAAGTTACCCTGCCAATGCTTAAAAGAATTAAAAAGATAACTGCATGATTATAGATCTTACAATACATATGTTTGAATTATTGGCTTGATTTAGTGGGTAAGAATTCGAATTCTTCCGAAAATTTTAAACAATGAATATATTATTATATAAATGTAGTTCTACGATCTTACTAGCTACAAATGTATAAATTAGCTTCCTATTTTCTTTGAATTGTGTTGCGTTTCTAAGTATTTTTGTTTTTCTATCTTTCAGAAATTCGTCTTTTGATGAAATTAGAATATGCCTCACGGAACAATGGACGCCAACCAGCCGCTGAGTCTTCACACTGGAGAGCTCAAAGTTTTCCTCCAGGTTCGTAATTTGTACTAAACTACATTTTATGTAAACGCCTTTTGTTCAAACAGTTTGATTATCATAAAAATGTAATTTTTTTTTGCTGTGGAATAGTAAAATTTTTCCTTACGTTCCAAAGGACAATGGGATAAATGCAAGTGTCGTAGTGTGGGTATCTTGATTCTTGTAGAAACGTGGCATTTGTTTACGTTTGCAACTATTCCTTCCATTCTATTTCGAGTAAGCCAAGCCTGCCAACTATCAGTTTTCTAGAGCGACGCATTCTATATTCATTCATAAAGATTTCAATTCCTTCACAATATATTTCTTAACACACAGAGACAGACACGAAGCCATGTAGGACACAAACTAATTATGCATAGTTGCCAGGTACCTGAAATAAAAATATATCACGGTTACTATAAAATACATAAACAAATAATAAATCTTAAGTAAAAGATGTAAATGAGAACGAATTATACTTTAACGAATTCGATGTGCGATGCGGCTTTGTATTTAATTAACTTCACGTTAATAAACATTTTAACTTGTTTGGAGAAAAATAGCTCGGATTTAACTCCCCATATTACTCGTCTTCTTGTTTATAAACGATCAGCTGGCGCGTGTCTGTAGATCAGTGATTATCTTCTCGAGAGGCAAGTACCGAATTCAGATACCGCTTTTACAACTTTGCACTTTCAGCTGTATTTTCTCCCGATTATTAATTTTTCATTGGAAGTCGTTTTAATAATTAAGTAGGGTGGTAAAAATAGTTTTGACATTTAGATTCCTTGGTCACTGACATACCAGCCAGGGTACCCTGGATCTAAAAATAGCCACTTTTAAATAACATTTTATCCAATGGATTTTTCCATTTGATTCATATTAGGTAACAGGTGTCTTATAAATTCCTTGTGCAAGAAACCGTGGAAAATGTAAATATCGGTTGGTGAGTTGCTGTTTACAGCAGAAAGTTTTGCGAGTAATTTACAGTTCTGTATTAAAGCCGAATTCGGGCACTTTAAAAATTTTTATATCTGTGTTACGGTAGTGGTGTATATGTTTATTTGAAAGTTTGGTTACGATGTGTTTAAAAAGCATTCAAATTTATGTTAGATGTTTCCAAGTTATTTCACTTGGCTTTGTAAACTTCAATTGGTTTGTCAAAATCTCTTTCTGAATATATAATTGTTTCAGGAGATTGTTTGAAAAATACATTTAATTGCATTGAAACCTTGGACCTTCAATTGAAGACCTTAATTTAAGAACAAGTTGAATTTTAAAAAAAGAAATTAGAATACAAGCTTGTATATATCGATAAGCCAGAAAGCAATGAACAAATAATTCTTTTTCTCGTTAAAAAAAGTTTTATGTGAAGACTTGCTGGAATTAAGTCATCTATATATATATTTCTCTTACACGGCACCAAAAAAATGTCTCATTACAACTCCCCGAATGGCAACGTTAGAAAAGCGACCAATGATTGCTACTAAAAATGTCACATGGCAAATCTAGACGAGGTGGCTCAATATATAGCGCTTTTAAAAACGGAAACAATAATCAGAGTGAGCATTATCAGGTTGTTCAATTCAGATTCATGCCCTAAAAACATGATAATATTTAATTTAATCTGACTCAACATGTAGCCCTTTTAAAAACGGAAACAATAATCAGAGTGAGCATTATCAGGTTGTTCAATTCAGATTCATGCCCTAAAAACATGATAATATTTAATTTAATCTGACTCAACATGTAGCCCTTTTAAAAACGGAAACAATAATCAGAGTGAGCATTATCAGGTTGTTCAATTCAGATTCATGCCCTAAAAACATGATAATATTTAATTTAATCTGACTCAACATGTAGCCCTTTTAAAAACGGAAACAATAATCAGAGTGAGCATTATCAGGTTGTTCAATTCAGATTCATGCCCTAAAAACATGATAATATTTAATTTAATCTGACTCAACATGTAGCCCTTTTAAAAACGGAAACAATAATCAGAGTGAGCATTATCAGGTTGTTCAATTCAGATTCATGCCCTAAAAACATGATAATATTTAATTTAATCTGACTCAACATGTAGCCCTTTTAAAAACGGAAACAATAATCAGAGTGAGCATTATCAGGTTGTTCAATTCAGATTCATGCCCTAAAAACATGATAATATTTAATTTAATCTGACTCAACATGTAGCCCTTTTAAAAACGGAAACAATAATCAGAGTGAGCATTATCAGGTTGTTCAATTCAGATTCATGCCCTAAAAACATGATAATATTTAATTTAATCTGACTCAACATGTAGCCCTTTTAAAAACGGAAACAATAATCAGAGTGAGCATTATCAGGTTGTTCAATTCAGATTCATGCCCTAAAAACATGATAATATTTAATTTAATCTGACTCAACATGTAGNACGATCAGCTGGCCCGTGTCTGTAGATCAATGATCATCTTCTCGAGTGGCAAGTACCCAATTCAGATACCGTTTTTACAACTTTGCACTTTCAGCTGTATTTTCTCCCGATTATTAATTTTTAACTGGATGTCGTTTTAATAACTAAGCAGGGTGGTAAAAGAATTAAGCAGGGTGGTTAAACAGGTTACCGCTCCAGCAAACACTACTTAACACTCTCAGAAATGATGCGAGACACATTTTTCTGACTTTTTATAACACTAAAATGACCACCTGTTGTTTTATGCCACTTGCCAACCAATACCAGTAAGCCTATTTTAAACCGGGGCGACTGCGTTGCTATTTTTTCGCCAGTTGCGCCAGGCCAGTACCCGTAGAGGTATTGTTTTTTTTATAGGAACTTAGGACTTTGTGACCCCGACAGATTTAGCGTGCACCAATCAACATTTTACTCTTTACTCACGGAGAGTCTTCATATGGCGGGATTCGAACTCACGAACATATGGGCCTAACGACATACCAGCTAGGGTACCCAGGACCTAAAAATAGCCACTTTTTAACCACATTTTATCCAATTGATTTTTCCACTTGATTCATATTAGGTAACAGGTGTCTTATAAATTCCTTGTGCAAGAAACAGTGGAAAATGTACATATCGGTTGGTGAGTTGCTGTTTACAGTAGAAAGTTTTCGCGAGTAATTTACAGTTCTGTATTAAAGCCGAATTTGGGCACTTTAAAAAATTTCATATCTGTGTTACAGTAGTGGTGTACATGTTTATTTGAAAGTTTGGTTACAATGTGTTCAAAAAGCTTTAAAATTTATGTTAGATTTTCCAAGTTATTTCTCTTGGCTTTATAAACTTCAATTGGTTTGTCAAAATCTCTTTCTGAATATATAATTGTTTCAGAAAATTGTTTGAAAAATACATTTAATTGCATTGAAACTGTTGAATTGAAGACCTTAATTTAAGAACAAGTTGAATTTTAAAAAAGAAATTAGAATACAAGCTTGTATATATCGATAAGCCGAAAGCAATGAACAAATAGTAATTCTTTTTCTCGTTAAAAAAAGTTTTACGTGAAGACTTGCTGGAATTAAATCATATTTTATATTTTCTAAATTAATTACTTGTGACAATATAGTAATAATGTTTTCAAATGGTTTTGAAAGGTGAAATCATTAATCAAAGGTGAGCCTTACAATTTATTATGTAAATGGAAACAATATTAAGGAATAGTTCAATTTTAAAATGCTCCTTACTGCAGAGATGCCAACTTGCTCCGGACAGCAAATACATATTTTAAAGTGGTAGTTTATCAATTGTGATTCTTGTTTTAATAAGTTCAATTTAGTAGATTTTTATCCACCACTATTTCTAAATAATTCATAGACTTATATAATTCACCACTTTATAGTATTTATGTCAAGCTATTCCTTTTAAAAAGCAAGCAAAAATAGTCAAATGCTTGCAAAATTTACTTTGTAGTTATTTACCGTTTTTTTTTTCTCCAATTATTTTGGCCTGTCCGGAGCAGTTGGCATCTCTGCTGTTGTTTCCAGATAGGTATTTTGCAAGTTTTAAGAATTTCTGAATTTCCATTTGATAATAGCAGAGAAATATCTTTTTGACAAACGTGGAGTTTGTCACAAAAATGGACGAGTTGAAAATGTGACTTATCATTATACTGTCTCAAGCGTTTCATAGGATTTGTTGCCCAGAAATCAATGTTTGAAAAGTGTTAAAAACATTTTTCCATTGAGTTCGCTCCGCCCCTTTCACAGAATATAAGCAATTTGACTGATTTATCGGAATTAGTAACAGTGACGTTTCCTTGCGTCATTACGTCATCTAATCGTTATCTTTTAACAATCTTTTATCTCAAGCTGACTTGTCAGATTTTAAACATTTAATCGTCATTTAGATTTGTTTAAACAATGTTTCTGCCTGCATTTAATTTATCTTGTTATTTTCCAAGCGCAAGTAAGATTTTTTATTGCTCTTCTCTAAGTTAGCAAAATGTTGTTTTAATTTATTTTCTTTGTTCTGAGCTAAAGAACGTTCAAAGAACTATGTAATTTAAATTTAAATTAAAAACCAAATGATAAGTGTTATGAATGTCATTTTATTTTAAGCACTAGCGAATGACATATTGCTTAAAAATGGTTTTATACAAATGAGCGGAATCTCTGCCGATACCCATCACACTTTCGCAGGTGGCTTCTTCCGGTTCTTCCTGATCCCTAGGAACTATTTTTTCCCCCTCGCATTAATCATCATAGTCATACATGTGTCGTAAGTGTGTTCAAAACTAGAGCTATTTAATTTTAGTTTAAATTAAAAACTAAACGATATTTGTCATCTATACATTGGGTGTGAATTTAAATATTGGCACATATCATTAAACCTTCCTGCCTCACGCTACAGATCATTACATGTGGTCCAATATAATAGTTTGTATATCCCTCAAAGAGTGTTCGTAAGAGTTATATTCAAATTAGGGGAAACACAAATAAAAGTAGTATAATGTCAATAAATCATATCCATTATAGTGACCCTCCATAAGCATTGCTTTAATAATAGACTTATTTTTAACAGTTTTTAGTGTGGTGCAGTTGGTTAGGGTGTCAGGTTATAGATCCAAAGGTACCAGGTTCGAAACCCGGAGTGTTGTGGTCGTAACATAAGTTAAAAGAAAATTTCTTTTTGACAAAATAAAACAGTAGAGCCGTGGTGGCTCAGGGGATAGAGCCTACTCCTACCAATGAAGTGAACTGGGTTTGAATCCCAGTGATGGCTTGTCGTTATGAATTCTACACCTGGCTCGCATTGACCACAGTGCTGACGTCAAGATATCCTCAATGGTAGATGGATCATGGGTTAGAGTCCCCTTGTCGTCAGACTAACCGTGGGAGATTTTTGTGGTTTTCCTCTCCATGTAAAGCAAATGCGTGTTAGATCTATCAAGAAGTCCGCCACGAAGGTAAATTTCTCCCAATACTTCATCTAGGTCTTGACCCTTGTCCTCTGGATTGGGCTCAAAATCACAAGGCTACGAACAAAATTACAAGGTTGAACATTAGTAGTCGTAAACAAAAAAAATTAGGTCGTCTGTTCAACGACGGTAATAAAATAAAAACTATAGCAGTGGAAGCATCGATTTAATAAATAATTTTAAAAAAATTTCTGATTCTTTAATTTTTTAAAAAGGAATTCAAACAAATGACTACCTCTGTTTTTTATTCAATTTTCAACCTCCAAATTCTACATAAAATTGCTCAAATTTTACATAAAAATGCACTTATTTAAAAAATTACGCGAATTATTTTGATTTTAATGTCATAAATTGTTTGTGCTTAGCTGAAATAAAGCAATGATTTTGATTTATCATATCCTTAATAGAAACAAAATGTCCAATGGAGTTATATATATATTGCATAGTCTGGTTGCCCGGTTTAGATCAGCATTTCCGTATTTAATAACCGTCGTTGAACAACTGACCCAATTTTGGGTTTATGACTACTACTCCTCAACCATGTAGTTTCGTAATTTCGAACCCAAATCAGAAGACGAGGGAAATCCTGGATTAAGCATTGAGTGAAATGTTTTTAAAGGAGAATCTTTTTGATGGAACTAATTCCTGTTTGCGTTACATAGAGAGGAAAACCACAAAAACCTTTCGCGGTTATCCTGATGGTAAGGGGATTCTAACCCATGATCCGTGTGCCGCTGAGGATATTTCTACTTCAGCACTGGGGTCTATGCGAGCCGGGTTCGGAATTCGTATCAACCAGCCTCGCTGGGATTCGAACCCGGTTCACCTCATTGGAAGGTGAACGCTCTATCTCCTGAGACACCACAACTCTGTGTCAGTGCATCGGAAATATATATATATTTTTCATTTCCCTTTTAATTTTACCTCCTACTTATGTTATAACACGGCTTTTTCTATTTCGCTCAGTATTTAAAATAGTTGTTTGTTTGGCTAATTTCAGTTATTTTTTCAGTCCCTTCGTAGTGATATATTAAAAGACGTAGATAACCATATTTTCAAAGCTATTGACAGATTAATTATGGATCTGGAGTTAAAGCAAAGAAAACCACAAAATGGAACAACCAAAGAAAAACCTCCTACCAAGTAAGATTTATCAATTTTTCATCCAATTTTTAAAGGCTATTATAATGTGCATCCTACGGTACCGATTGCGAAATTGAAGATCCAGTTAGTATGAAAAAAATGACATTTATTTAGAGGTAAGGAAAATTTTCATTTCTAACGAAAACAAGATAACACTTCCATAGGTTCAGACGATTTTTTATACGTTGACAGAATTAATTCAACATCAGAATATTCTTTAGGTGATGATATTAATCAAAAACCATTATTCTCTTATCCCGTAACGAGTAGTTCACATTTTTCAGCTAACACTTTGACTTATTTTTTCCCGTAACGGATTTACTACCATTCTTCACTACAATTAGTCCCAGAATCTGTTAACTCTGGAAGAATGGGATACTTGTAAGTATGTAAGTGATGTAGTTTGGGTATCTCGATCCTGATAGGTTGTTGAAACGTGGCATTTGTTTACGTTAGCAACGGTTTTTACTATTCTTTTTCAAGTAAGCCAAACCCATCAGATATTAATTCTTTCAAGTGACGCATTCTATATTCTATCACAAATATTTTAATTCTTTCGGTATATATTTCTTACTTAATATAAAGACAGGCACGAAGCCATGTAGTACATAAAGAAAATAATTATGCATCGAAGTTAACAGGTACAGAGAACAAAAATATATCACGGTTTCAATAAAATAAATCAAAGCTCAGTAACGAAGACGAGAAAGAATTATATTCCAGCAATTTCGATGAGTGTTACGGTTCTGTATTTAATTAACTTCACGTCAATTAGTATTCTAATTTATGTAAAGAAACTTAGCTCCACTTTAACATACCATTATGCTTATAAAAGATCAGCTGGTACTGACGTCATAGGTCACATGTGTGGGTATCCTTGATCCTCTTCTTCTTGAAGTGCAAGTACCCAATTCCAAAAATGTCATCTGCTTTTTTAATCTACTTTGTTGTACCGCCCTTCGTAGTTGCTGACGTCAGCCTTTGTTTTTCTTGATGACTCTTATAGTGCATACTAACTTCAATGTTAGGTGAGAATTTTGCTGTTAATTTATAAGGATTGAAGGTTCCTCTCTGCATCCCTTATGCATATAAAACATAAGGGAGACCAGGATCAGTTTAGCAAGAACTGGATTCAATCATTCCGTGATTAGTATCAACGGGGCCAACTGCAGAATTATACTCTAGAGTTGGCAAGATAAAGAATTATGCTTATAATACGAAACAGATGCTTGCTTTTACTTTTTTTCTTCAAATGCATCACCCATCCATGTCCAAGCACTTATCTTGTTTTTCAGGGTTCTATCTTTTAATGGCCATGCTAGGAATTCCACGCAATAGGGCACTTGCGCTTCAAGAAGATCACAGATACTCACACACGAGACCTTCGTAGTCAGCTCCTTTGATAATCTCATTTCTAAGCAAAATGACATGTTAAAGTTGAGCCAAGTTTCTCCACATAAGTTAGAATGTTAATTAATTTGAAGTTGATTAAATACGGTACCGTATCGCACATCGAATTTGTTGAAATATAATTCTTTCTATTCTATATCTTTTACTCATTCATTGTGACTTAGATTTATTATAACTGTGATACATTTTTGTTCGCTGTACTTGGCAACTTCAATGCGAAATTAGATTGTCTATGTTCTATATATCTTCGCTCTTGTGTTAAGCAAGAAATATATAGTGAAAGAATTAAAATCTTTATGGAAGAATAAAACAATGTGTCACTTAAGAGAGTTGGTTCTTGACGGACGGACTTTGCTTACTCGAAATAGTATGAGAAGAACAGCTGCTAACGTAAACAAATGCCACATTTTAACAACCAATCAGGATTGAGATAACCACACTACGTCACTTGCAGGTATCCAATTCCAAATGCTTTAATTATAACTTCAATGCGTGACATCACACTTTTAACCTTCCCTCTTCCTTGTCACGAAATATATATTTGCAGATATTAGGTACATTTTCCGGTGTGTTTTTTTCACTCTGATTTGAATGAGATAAAATTCGAGTCAATAGAAGAAGTATGTTTAACGTTATAAGTTCAAATCAAAAGTATAATTTTTTTTTTTTTTACGAAACGAATTTAAACTTTTTTAAATGTTATCTCTCATGTTTTGTCTCATTGAATTCTGAATGTTGAAATACATTGGAAGCAATGCCTCACTTGCTTAGATATATCAAATGTGTAAATAATGATTAAGTGCAATATTGTAGTTCTAATGCATAAGTGCAACATTGAACTTCTTAAATAATAGTCCGATCTTCTGGAAATTTTTTTCATTCGGTTACATGGGAAACAATACCTCAGTTACCTGTATAGAAAAAATTCAATTGGTCTTTTTAAAACCACCGCCATTTTTTAAAAGGGTACAGAAGATAAGTGGGCTAGTTTTCAGGCATCATTTACTAGTATATAAACAAAGCTTTCTATGAAAAAAAATCTTGGGTATTACTTTTTCCAATGAAAATCATCCTATTTTGTTGAACTAATTACTGTTTGACGTATAATTTTGTTTTTATGTACAATTTTTTTTTGTATTTTCAGAAAAGAGAATCCCAAAGAATTACCACCGAAAGAATTTGAGTTTCGAAATTCCACACTAACGTAAGGCACTGATATTAATTATTCTATAGAGTCTTGTACTTTTGCACCTTGTCATTGAGACTTATTCATTTATTCATTCTTAGGAACCTTTGGGAAGTATCTCATGTAAGATCTGTCTATAACATTTGTCTCGCACTCTTCGTACTTTTATACTTGAATATCATTACTTTCTACTTTATTAATCCACAAAAGTAAGTACTTTTTATAATTCAAAGCTTTAATTTCATATGTATATGTTACCATGAATTACCGAAATCAAAAGAATGTCGACTTTCACCTGTGAATGTAAAGAGAGTCGCTTTAATGAATGTCCGAAATATTTGCTATATCCAAATTTGATATTAATGTGTTCGTTGATATTATTATATTTCTTCGATATTTTATTATCTGCTGAGGATAGATTAGAGGAAACATGAGTGTTCGGAGTATCGGTTCAATGCATTCTGGGCCGTGACACTGAACCTTTAAAAAAAAAGCATTGATGTAAGATATACCGGGCAGTGGCACTTAACTAAACCTGTTATGTATTTCGGACATTCACCAAAGTCACTATGTGATTGTTGACATTCACCGGTGAAGGTCGACATTCTCTTGACTTTGGGCATTCACGATAACATAGATATATATATTCATTCTAAATTTACTGTTCTATCAATTGTATCGTTAAAATAACTTTACTGACTGTTACGTGTATCAAATTTTACAGTATAATACTGTAAGAAATTTTACTACAGTAGGGAACCGATTATCCGGAACGAACGGGACCATCGCTATTCCGGATAACTGATTTTTCCGGTTTTCAGAATCGTTACAAAGAGCCGTTTTTTTATTGTTAAACCCAACTAAAAAAAAAAAAAACATTTGGAAATAATCTTAAAAAGAAGAAAAAACGATGAAGTAATACACTAATGATTATTTCCAAAATGATGGTAAGGTAAACATCTTTCAAAAAAAAAAGAAAAATCCTAAAATCTTATGAAGAAAAAAACATTCTTTTAAAAAAATGGCGGGAAAATGTATCGAATTTTGTTCCGGTTTTTTGGTTTTCCGGTTTTCTGTTTTCCGGATCACGGGTTCTCTACTGTATTATAAACTTAACTCTATATTAACACCAAAAATGATGTTAAGATATACCTTTTTCTGACGCTTCTACGCTAAACTTTTAAGTGCGGTGTTTAACGAAACATACATGTTAGATCGCTGTGTAATATCTATGGAATTTCTTTTATCTTTTGTAATAGTCACATGTTAAGAAAAGTAATTAATTCTATCATTTTTTTATATGGCTTATACGAAAAAAAAATTTGTTAATTTATTTTTTTCATTGAAGGTTATTTCAAGATTTGTCTGTGGTGTCATGGACGTTTGGAAAGTTCCACATAGTGACTGCCTATTGGTTTGGAATCAATGCCTCCATTCTTTTCATATTATATCCCACTCTCAAATACTGGGCAACATCTAGAATTACTACAAAAAGAAAAGGTAGATGAGTTTGTAATCAATGAAAAATATTTTGTTCTAATGCAAATAATATTCCTTTTTTAGTGTTTCACTGGTGTAAGAAGTTAAGAGAATTTGCAGACTGGGTCGATTATCTCTAGAACTACTAGACCGATTTTAATCAAATTTGATATGTAGGTACATACATTCATACAATACAAAACAAATAACTCTACAATTGTAATACACACGCATGATCATGCGTAACACTCGTTGAAGTTGGAAGGTAGGAAACAGTGGTTGCAGAATTATAAAAAAAGTTGGTTAATAGGGGGTAATAGGTTCGCTCTTACAGATATACAGGCCTGGCAGCATGATTCATACTTGAAATAAGGCAGTTTATCCTGTGGCAATGGGTCCCATTCGTTCAGCAACACTGTTTTCATTCCCTGGAGGGTTCTCGAAGGGGGGTAGCGAGTAGCAATTGCCCTCCCCTGAGCATCCCAGATATGCTCTATAGGTATGAGGTCTTGAGATTGATAATTAAATATGCTCCGCCATAATGGTCGATTTCGTGGACATTGTAGGATAGGTAGTGGGTCCCTGGTTCTTTCAAATATGAACGTACGGCGAGAATCGGTGTTTATGCTGAACCAGAACTCATCAATGAAGAGAATGGTCGCCCATTAATCCACACTCCAATCTCTCTGCACCATGCTGAACGGACTCTCCTGTTCGTAGAAGTGTGCGGGACACAATCAGTAGGTCTTCTTGCAAACAACGCTCTCTCATGAAGTCGTTTGGAAACAGTCACCCTTGATACCCGGGTTTCTGTGGCTGCATTAAAGTCATGAGAGAGCTGAAAAGCTGTAGCCCCTCTTTTAGGCCTTGCTATAATGGACAAATCGCTATCTTCTCTGGTCGTCGTGACTCGTGGACTACCTTGTCCAGGCATTCTCTCGATGGATTCGTTATCCTGGAACTGTCTTCACAAGTTACACACGACGCTGGGCGTTAAATTGAACTCACTATAAATCTGGACCTGAGATTGGCTTGCCTCTACTTTAAAATGATGTAAAAAATTTTATACCTTATAGTTAATTTTTTCTATTATTATTAAGTAAAATAATAAAAAATAATAAATACTTACTAAATTTGTTTTTTTGTAAGGAATTATCTTTGGTTAAAAGAATTGCAAATGTGCGGAAAAAAAATTCTATTCGCTTCAAACATTATCAAGTGAAATTAACATTAAGGGGTTCAAACTTCGAGCCGCTCTTCTGTCCAAACTATTGGGACCGTTATTCCCAGATTGCGGCTACCCCCTATATATATCTTTTTTTTGGAGGAGGAGGGATCAGAAATTTAAATCCCTCTTAAAAAAATGTGTTTATTAAGAGAAAGTGAGTTTTTGTGTCTGATTTCGTAACTTAAAATATCATTTGCACTTATTAATTAGAATATTTGAAGTCATCCCTTCGAGCCATTAAGAGAACGTAAATATCCTATCATTGGATCAAAAGTTATTTAGGGTGGTCTGCTTTTTATTTTGCGCACTTACACGAAGCAGGGTACGAAATTTAAAACAGACCACATCAATGAATGTAAATTTTTTTTTACTTTCCACTTCTTTAGAACATTTCGATCAATTCGTTAACATTTTGGATTTTACTATTGAAAATTACATACTTTAAAAAGACGTAAAATTTTGGATGCCTTAAAAATCAAAAGTGTTTTTATGATCAATATATTAAATTACAAATAATCACAAGGAATTTAAATTTTGCATGATATCATGTTTGGTTGAACAAGCTTTAAGACTGAGTGCAAAAATAATAATAATGAATAAATAAATTATGTTTTTTGATTAAAAGTTCCGGTGTTTCTGAGAAATACGTAAAAAATGAAATTAACATTAAAGGGTCCAAGGCTCCAAACTTTCAAGCGGTTAGCGCACCTGACTGCGAAGCCAATGGCTACGGGTACGAATCCCGACAAAATTTCAGTACCTGCTGTTAAAAAAAAAAAAAAATTAAAAAAACTTTTGAGGGATCATATTTCTTAGGTAGCAGCTACTCCTTACTTTTTGAGTTTTACAAATCTAAATTCTTCAAGGGGGAGGGAGTATGCTTATTCAGAGAATGTACGTTTTTATTGTCTGTTTTCGTAACTTAAAATACCGTCTGCATTTATTAATTAATATATTTAATGTTATATTGGTAGCATTAAAATGTCACCTTAGTATCTAAAAATTCAATCAGTGAATCAAAAGTGTTCCATTTTTTATGTTGCTCACTGTATACCTTATTGTTTGGTGGAAAATAGAATACTTATTATTATTATTTCTTTTTTTAGGACTGTATGACACCTTATTCTGCTTGTTGTTTATTATTTATCAGCTATCGATCTTAATTATTCCTGCTAGAATAGTTGTTGTTTTCAATCTGCCGCCTGTGTCTTCATTTGTGGTACTCGCTGAACAAGTAAGTTAGGTCTAATTTTCGAAATGTACAATCAAAATACAACTAATGATTGGGGAAAACTCTTACGGTTTCTCTATGGAAAGAACTCCCCTTACCATTCGTTATGAGCAGTAGCAGTGGCTATAGCTACGAGGTTTAACAATTTTATGGGGATGTTGGGTTAAGACAGATTTATACTCTGGTCGGTGTAAGAAAGGGAATCAAGGAATGCGTTATTCCTTGTTTACATACGAGCAGATGACCTGAGATTTTGTGGGAGGGGAGTTCCTTGTACAGACAAACTATAACTGTTTTATTTCCACTCTAATTATTTGCTTTTATTGAAAGGGGTTTAGCCAGTTCTGTTACTGACCGAGGTATACTTGTTTCGAGGTTTGTATAACTTTCAAAAGTGATATTTATTAAAACTTGAAACAAAATTGCAGCAAATATATTTACATTTTGGCTGTTTGGCACAAAGTGGAAAGATGATTAGTTATCCGTTAGTAAACATATTTTGAAGGGTGTTTGAAATTATGGATTGCTGCCATGTCTTGCAGGATAAATTGCTGTTCAAAACTCTTTAACACACACACAATTATTTTAATTAATTTAATTTAATTTTAATTTAAATCAAAAGTTATAATTTTAAACTATTTTTACTATCCCGCAGTAAACATTTATCGGGCTTTGGAACTATCATAATTATTAAAGAATTTATTGAACTTTTTTGAGAATCGATAATTTGGCCAGAATTTTTCACTTGCATTAAAATCCATTATCCATTTTTGTAAATTTTTCTGAGCAAAGATAACGGAACTCTGTTGAAAATTTTAAAATATTAAAACATTAGATCACAACCGTTTTTTATGTTTCCCAAACTGTGAAATTGCTTCACTGTGACGTCAGAATAAGCTTTGAGGGTGCTGCCGGCTAAACCTGGCGTAACAGTCATGAATAACTATTGCAAACTCGCAAGAGTTATATAAATTGAAAATCATTCGTTAAACAACGTTATTTCATATGAGCACACAATCTTAGAAAAACAGTATTAAAGAATCAAAACTGAACAAATAGAAATGATGATAATTGTTCTTTTCTATCTAAAAGTGTGTAACTAGTTTACTTTTGTTTAATCTATTTATTTTTGTGTGTTGTGCCAAAATTTCATACTTGGAATTTTTAATCTAGGCTAGGCTTATTATGAAAACCCATGCTTTTGTTCGAGAGAATGTCGCAAGAGCTTTAAGATACAAACCTCACCAAGGTAAAGAAAACAACTTTTTTTTCTCTTTTTTTTTATTCATTTGATTTAGTCTAAATTTCACCAATGTAAACAATTTACTTCATAAAAAAATTTCTTTCAATGTGATTAAGATAATTTTTTTTTGTCAGAAATATTGTAAAATTGCAGTATATTTTTAACAGTGACATGGTTAATAATATTAGGGTTTTTTTGTGTTATTTTTTGGTTCATTTCGAACAAAAATCACCGGACTTTAACTTACCTTTATTTTTTCCTATTAGCGTTAAAAAAAATTTTTAAATTAAAATTTAATTTTTTATTAGGAAAAATATAAATTAAAATCATAACACGATTTATGAATTTCAAATAATTAAAGTAAAATTACTAAAATATGTAAGCTCCAAATTTCATGTAGTTTTGAGTTATTAAGTTTTTTAATTTGAAAAAAAAAACGTGCCTAAATTATCAAGGAGAAAAGTCGACATGAAAAGATTTAATAGTAATAGTTGAAAACTGAATGTGAAAGATAAATAATTTCAATATTTTTTAAGCAATAACAGAAAATTATTAAAAAAATTATTTTTATCATGTCAGTAACATTTCAGTAAAGACATTTCAGTAAAGACAAACCATACATATGAAAAATTATGATGTATGCTTGTTACTGTGAATGACAGAAATGGGTGGTTGTTGACTTCCACCGTTGAATGATGACGTCACATAGTCACTTTGGTCAATGCCTGAAATATATATTAGGCCCAGTTAAGTGCATACATTTTCCTGGTATGCCCTACATCAATGTTTTTTAAGGTCAAGTGCCACTGCCCATTATGCGTTTTACCGGTACTCCGAACACTGGTGTTTCTCCTAATCTTATTCTCAGCAGATATTAAAATATCGAATAATTATAATAATATCCACAAATAAAATTAATATCAAATCATATATAACAAATATTTTGGACATTCACCAAAGCGACTATGTGATGGTTGACATTCACCGGTGAAAGTCGACATTCTCTTGATTTCGGCCATTCACGGTAGCATACTCATTGGAACGGGAAATAAAATTCGACATGTTTCAAGCGCTTGATAATTAGGCGCCCATTTTCAAGACTTGCCAGGCGTGAATGAGAAGAAACAAAAGTGATTTGAAATATAAAACGTAAAGTTAACAAAAATGGAAAGATAAAGGGGAGAAAACAAAACTAGAAAAAACCACAGTAGCCGAGAGAGAAAAAAAGCAAGAAAAAACACAGCACCTGATTTTGGACATTGACAAGAATACTTCCACTCCAGTCTTGTTTTATTCATCTGAATGCTGATTCCTTTACCACCTCTCCATGACGCTTGGATATGCCTTTTACCCTGATTTGTCCCTTTCTACCACTGTGATTTTTCATGTTCTATTTTCCAGCTTTTTTTCCTCTAGATTACTGTGATTTTTCTAGTTTTTTTTTTCTCACCTTCATTTTTAAATTTTTCGTTGGCAACTTGACGTTTTATATTTCAAATCACTTTTGTTCCTTCTCAGTCTGACGAGTTTTGAAAATGGCGCCTATTTTTTGGGCTTTAGAAACATGTCAACTGTTATTTCCAATCTGTAGTTTTTTGAAGAGAAGTTTTTAATCGAGTCAATGGATTATTGTTTTGATAAAAACCTACTATAGCACGGAACCCTAGAATTCTACGGAATGCCATCCGATCACCGCTGCATTAGATTGCATTAAATATACAAAAGGGAGAAAAATCAATTCATAATTTTGGCTGCCACACTGTGGAGCAAAAATTATTTTTCGCGGTCAAAAATAAAAGAAATGAAGTTATAAGAAAAAAAAATCTCAATATGGTTTTTTGTAGTAAAATGTCCAAGGAATATGACGGTGTATTTTTTATTTATTATTATTTTTTTTTGTTTATTAATGGAAATAGCAATTAAATGGAAACAAAGTCAAAATAAAAAAAATTAAATTTTTCAGTTAAATTTTTATTAATATGATAAATCCTTATAGTAAATAAAAATATTAAAATTATTCATGATTTATACATAAATGTATTTCTAAGATATATATGAATTCATTATTTTATATAAATACTATTAAAACCAGAGCCATTTCTCTATTTCTGCCTGTACAATGAAATTGTAACTTTAGGGTGCTCTATAAAAAAAGTTTTACGTTGCCGAGGTAAAAAAAAATTGTGTACATTTGTTTGGTATATATACTCAAGAACTAAAAAAAATGAGCTGCAAATATTTGCGAATTTGGCTAATATATCGATTTTTATAGTTCGTGTCATTTTTATAATAATGATAAAATTAATGAAAAAATTATAAAAATAAACTTGAGATTATTATTTTTGTTATAACATTTTCAAAATTTTTTATATCTAGCAAAATAGATTCATTATTTTTTTAAAATTAGATAGTCGAATTTGTAATTAACAATCTTAAATATTTTGATTAAATTTATTTAGTTTAAATTTGTTTTGATAAATATTTGCGATTTTACATCCATTACTTTATTAATTAAAATTATTAACCACAAATTTGTAATCAAAGATCTCAAAAACTACTGGTAAATAATTTTTATTTATTTATTTACAATTTTTTCAATAATCATCCGCCATTTTGGATCTGCCATTTTGTTTTCTTGAAATTTTGATTTGAAATCAGCGACCCAAGAAACCTATAGGTGCTAAATTTTTAGAACATTGAAGTTAATTTTCTAATTTTGGCCGCATTTTTCTGATTTTGTCTCACTGTGTGCCATCAGAAATTCGCATTTCTCCCCTGTGGAGTTGGTATTAGAGATATTAAAAATAAATCTACGGTATCTATTCCCGACCAGTAATTAAAGAGATTAAATGGGTTTTGTACCTAAACCTATCTATTTTATTAAGGAGCGGCAATCAGTTTCCTCACTTACGCTAAGTAAAAAGAGTCATTAAGCCGTCATAGGTTATCATTTGATTTTTTTCGGTTCTGTGGATTAAAATGAATATGTTTCGAATTTATGACGGTTAAATGACCTTCTTTCACAATCTTATTGTTAAAAACCAGATTTTAGTCCCTGCTCTTAATCGTTACTTTTTAGAAATGTTTTGGCGTCATTTTCAGTGATAAGAAACATTCTTCAATTGACATTATTGTAATCAGTAATATTTAGAATGACGACGTTATCTTGGAATACTGTTGCATTACTTCTTTTCTTCTTTTGATGTATCGGGATTTATTTCAATGATAAAATAAACATTATCTAACTATTCTAATAATATTCTGGGTTATTTCCGTAGTTATTATTCCAGTTATGATTACTATAAGTTAAGGATTTTAATTCAAAAAGCTTATAAAATGAGGGTTATTTAATTTTTTTGCTTAATTCTTTCATGTAAAATACAAGATTCTTTTTTTTTCTTCCTTCATTTTTCTAACAGTTTGATGAATGAAGGAAATCCCGAGTAACAGCTCAAAAGTTATTTAGAACGATTTTTTCCCCAGCCTCTAAACAATTATAAGTAAGATTTAATAGTTTCCCGTACGAAAAAAAAACGTGAAAAACGATATGCTTATAGGAATTTTGTGGTTAAATTATTTTATTCTTTTGTACAAATAAATTATTTTTATTAAAGACGAACATTAGGGACAGATTCTTAATTTTTTTTTTGTTTTTGTTTTTTTTGCATGATTTGATAGTAGAGAATAATTTTTCGTAAAATAAAGGAACTCATTAGTGAGAAATTTCACTGCCAAGGGTCACAGTGAGCCAAAAAGGAAAGATATCTTTGTAAATAACTGTTATTCTTAATGATCGAATTTTCACTGAGATCCCAATATTAATGTTTCAGGAAGGTGAACTCAAATATGCCAATTAATTAGTGCTAAAAGAAATTGTGTACAAAACTTATATTCTCTGAATAAAAATACGCATTTTTTTTCCCCGACGAATTCAGATTTTTAACCTTTAAGGGTTAATTTTTTACCCGCGAAGGGTAGAAGAGTATCCGCATTTTGAAAAATATCTGGATCTAATAAATTAGACAAGAAAGCAGTCCCTTAAGAAGTCGCCATACAGCGGGAGAAACTTTTCATCGCATATTCTATTTCACCTGAATTTTTATAACCGTCGTTGAACAGTCGACCCAATTTTGGGTTCACGATTACTTATGTTAAACTCCGTAGTTTTGTAAATTTTGAACCCAATCCAGAAGACGAGGGAACTCCTTGATCGAATATTGAGAGAAATTTGCCTTCGTGGAGGACTTTTTGATGGAGCTAACCCGCTTTTGTGTCACATGGGGAGAAAAATCACGAAAACCTCCTATGGTTAGCCTGACGGCAAGGGGACTCTATCCCATGATCCGTCTACCACTGAGGATATTTCACGTCAGCACTGTGGTCGGTGCAAGCCGGATGCGGAATTCGCATCGACCGGGATTCGATCTCGGTTCACCTCATTGGAAGGCGAACGCTCTATCCCCTGAGCCATCGTGGCTCCGGACGTTCTATTTAAAGAAATCACATATCCAATTTCGAAGAAAAAAGTAATGTGTCTTTAAAGATTATCTGGTTTCTAAGCTTTTGGAAACTTCAAACGCTAGGTGCTGAAAAAAAAATAGAATACGAAGTTTCTACACCTTAGGTACTTTATTTTCGTCGCACTAGAGCTGCACAATGAGCTATTGGCGACGGTCTGGGAAGCATCCCAAAGGATGATCCGAAGACATGCTATCGCAATTTTGATTCTTCATAGGATGTTACATCACAGAATTGAAAAGTTAACTCATTTCTACTTAATTTGTATCTTAAAAAAATATTTCTGTAATTTTTATTTTTCATTTAAAGGAAATCAATGCCTTAAAATTGCTATTTTTTTTTCAATTTTAAATATTTACTTTAATAATGTAAATTTAATTATTTATTCATTAATTAAAATTAGGAATTAACTGAAATAATTAATTTAGATGGCGATAAAGAAGACTCTACTCCCTGTCCTGAGATTGGAAAACTTATTTACTTTCTCTTTGCTCCTACATTAGTCTACAGAGATAACTATCCACGGTAAGACACACTCATTCTTTTAAATGTGCATAATGTTCTAATGTACTAGATAAAAATAACATGCAGAAAATCTGTAGAGGAAAAAAAAACATTTTTGAAGTTATTTTAATAAAGGAAAGCAGAAAAAGTCAGCACCTTTTCTTCAGTTTAATCTACAGAAAATATTTTTCTTTAAATATTCCGCAGACTTTTTGAAGACAGAAAAAATCTGTACTTTTTTTTAAAAAATTTTATCTGTATAAAAACTACAACAAAATTTTGACATTTTTTTCCCCGAAAGTTCTGTAAAACTTTTTAAGATAACGAAAAATTCTTCATTTTGTCCCCAATTTAATTTGCAGTTAAGATTTGTGCATCAATTAACTCAATCAACAATTTGAAGAATACATTGCTGCAATTTCATGCTTTACAAGTCTGTAATATTATTTATGTGTAACGCATAATAATTAAGATACAAACCTTAATAGTACAGTTTTATTTTAGAAATTATGTTAAGCATTAAGCATATTTCCATAACGTTTTTATAAAAGAGCTCCTTAGGACTATTAGTAATCATGTTGCCAACTATTCACCAATTGTTATTTAAAGAAGCTTAACCAGAGTTAAAATTTATATATGTACTTGGTCTCTTAGTAGCAACGAAAATTGTACTTTGAAACAACCTATAACTCCTTCCAACCCACTATACTGTACATTCTAAGGTAAGCATAGTCTTTGACTTCGATTATGCATGTGTTGTTATAAACGCTTACTTTCTCTCTCTAACTATATTTATTATCTGATTAGTTCGTCATGATTTTTATTTCTATGCGAGCTAAAAGCAGAGTTTCTTTTTTGCATAACTTTCAGATATCAGCTCATACCCTTCCAAAATATTCTTGAATTATTCTATGAGAATATGGGTGATGAGCAAAATCACAGTGGCTTAGAAGTATTTCTTCTTATTGCTCCTTAGATTACATAATACTGTTAATTTTGGGCACCGTAAAGCCGATTTTTGCTTTTGTGCCATTAAACTTTACTCGCATTCAGATGGTAGCAAGTATGGGGAAGTGAGTATATAATAGAGTGTGTCATATAATTGTGGTGCCACTATTGGATCTGAGAGAATATTAAATATATATTAAATAAGTTTTATTATAATATTAAATTTCAAATGTCCACTGTATTCACCCTATTTTAACCTTTGATCAACTTTAACTGGTATTCAAAAGAAAGAAATTGTGTCTTTGTACAATAAAGTGGCTATTCGCTTCCTGGGCTGAACTTTTACAGCTCCACTTGGTGGATAACTGCGGAATAAACAATCCTACCTAGAAAATGTTATATGATAAGCGAATTTTGTTTATAAGTATTGTGTAATAATGGTTTGTTCTGATTTTTATTTTAACTTCTTTTTTGCAGAACTTCTAAAATTCGCTGGAGTTACGTGTCCTGGAATTTCTTGCAAGTGTTTTGCTGTATTATAGGTGCTTACATTCCATGCACTTATTTCATAGTAGACACTTTCAACAAAACTGGAATCGAATCCATGCCACTCGTCAAGTTTATTGGAACGTTAGCTACATCCATCTTCGCCGGAGGAATCCTCATGTTTTTAGTCTTTTATGGGATGTTTCATTGTTGGTTGAATGCATTTGCAGAAATGTTGCGTTTTGGAGATCGTATGTTTTACGACGTAAGTATCAACTTTGATCCTTGTTATATTTCAATACTTTTTTTTTTTATTGAGTCGCGTCAGTGAAATAGAGCAGTCAAAATTTTTTTCTATTTTCTGACGAGCTATAGCTCTCAAATCTTGATTGGAGTTCTGTACCTCATAACAATGCTAGTTTTAACCTGTCCGCTATAATCAGAAATTGTTGTTAGTCGAAATTTTAAACCTTTTCCAAATACTTGCAGTGTCTAAATTTCAACTGGAGCTTGGTTATATATTACAATTGTTTTCAAAATTTATTTTCTTTTTATTGCCATTAAAATGTTCAGTTTTTGTCTAATTTGTACAAATTTCCTAGCGCAAAACTTTTAAAACAAGAAAATAATAAAATAAGTGTTTTAAAACATTTTTTTCGAGTGAATTTAAATGTGGAAAATAATTATATTTTTGTCAACCTTAAACGAAGAGCGTTGGGACGCATTAATTAGCTATTAAAATTTTATTTCATTATTGTAATGTAATTTTACTAATTGTGCTATTTTATAATAACATTATCTACTCAATTTTACATTAATTATGCTTTGTTACATCTTTAGTTTGAAAAAACTTGAATGAGAAATAGGATGTAATAATTAATAAAAATAAAAAGGAATGGAAGTTAATCTTTCATTCTAATTAAACTAACAAGAATGTAACTATTAATAATTAAAATGCAATTTATAACTATGAAATAAGGATTTTATCAGTTAAGGAGTTAATCAGTCAGTAGGGTAGCAGGAATTTAATTAGTTAATGAGTTAATCAGTAGGTAGGGTAATAAGAATTTAATCAGTCAATGAGTTAATCAATCAGTGGGGTAATGAGAACTTTATCAGTCAATGAGTTCATAAGTCAGTATGAAACTAAGAATTTCATCTGTTAATGAGTTAATCAGTCAGTAGGGTAATAAGAAATTAATCAGTTAAAAAAAAAAAGATATAAATATTTTCTCGAAACGTGGCATTATCTGGGTGCCCTTACATACGGTCCCCTGCTAATAAAAAGAAAACTTTTTGTTAAAAATATTAATATCATGGTTAATTTCAAAGATATGATTGCAGGTTTTTTGGCATATCATGAACATCTTTTAGACTGTCACGTCTTTTTCGTTGTGTCCCATATGAAAATTTTAATACTAAAACTTTTTAAAAATTAGTACTATATTCGAAAAGATTAAAATGAACGCTTTCATATCTTAAAACGATGGTTGCAAAAGTTGAAATAATTTTAACAGACCGCATAAAAGTGTTTTTTAAAATGAGAATAAGAGCTAAGCAGGCAGTGTTTCATCAGGCAGAGGCCTTTCGTAGGTAAGTCATAAAAGTCCTTGACCAATTTTAGAGAGTGCAATCGAAACCGATTGTGAGACACGACCACATGATGGGGGAATACCTTCCGGTGCAGTTGCACTCACCGACCTTGAAACAAATGCCAGAAATGAAGTTTTATCTCCTTCTTTGGCGAAACATGAAAAAGGTCATTGCCCTAACAATAAATATTTCATCGCTTATTACTGAACCTTAGAAAAAATATTTTTTTTTCCTGAGGTAAAGTTCAGAAAATAGAAAGTTTAATTTATTTTTGCTTAAATTCCGGTATGCATTTAAATATACAATTACATTGTGTCTAAGTTAAAATTTCGGGAGTTGAAAAAAAAAAAAAACGTAAAATTAAAAAAATACATTTAATAAGTAAATAAAAAAAATTCATTTAATTAAATTTAAAGATGTAATATGAAACTGTTGATTAACCTTCAAAAGTTAGAAAAAAAAATTATAGTAAATTTTTGATGGGTGAAAATTTGTCACTTTATTTGTTAATTTCACATTTATTTATATTTTTAATATCCTTGTCTGGATGTGAAGTAAAAAAAAAATGTGCACATTAAGAGCCTCATTAATATTTAAACTAGAAAAAAAACGTAATCGAAATCTACCTAATCATTGCGAAGAATGGCAGAAATGAAGACGTCAAAGCCTGTTTGATTGTCTGAAAAAGGAGAGAGGAGTTGTAAGGCGATTATGAGAAATACCTTCAAATTCAGAGAAATTAGTAATTATGGGAAAATAGTAGGAAACTAATAAGTTATGAAATATATGAGGAAAGATTGATAAAATTCCAGACTATATATTTTAAAGTTGGATGTTTAATATCGTCCAGCACTATAATGATCAATAATTCATCTTTACATATTCATTGACTGAATTCCTTTAGTTTCATCTGATTTTGATGATTTTATTTTCACGTTTGGTTAATTTTATTAATCTTTTATTGGGCCATATTTTTTAGCAATGCTATATTAGTTTATTTTTTGGGGATTGAGATCGATTAACAAAAAGAAATTCATTCAGCAGATTGTCTAAAATTATTTTGATTTTTAGGAGCAGTTTTTTTATTTATTTATTATTATTATTTGTTTTGTTAGAACGGTGGGTGGTATACTTAAAATTTTACATTAAAAAACCGGCTATGTGTTCTTATAAATCGCCGAGTAAATAAAATATTGTTACAAAATGAGCAACGATCAAATAAGCAAATAAAAATAGCTTCTCCGCGTCGGTCTCTCTCCTTGATCCCACACAAACCTTTACTGTTATTCCCATTGATGTAAACAAAGTGAAGCCCTTCATTGATTTTTGGAAGTTATCTGTAGATGGCCACACAAACCATAAGTAAGAAACATACTTCCCACTCCCGTAGTAAGGGTTAATTGCGAATTGTTAATAGTAAGCAAATTGTTAATGCTTAAAGTTAAAAATAATTAATTAAAAAGTGTTTTTTAGAATACAGTTATAATTAATTAGCAATCCGTTTATTCTATGTATTTGCTAATTAAATATGTTTTTTCCCCTCCAAAGGACTGGTGGAACTGCACTTCTTTTGCCAAATATTATCGTTCCTGGAATATGGTTGTGTATGACTGGCTGTACTCTTACATTTATCGAGATATGTATACAGTAAGTCCATTGATGTTCACTCATATTTTTATTTGTCTTCAAAGTCTTTTACATAAGATTTCGGTAAACAGGGGTTGGACAAAATAATGGAAACACTTCGATACTAACACATTTTTTGACATTTCACAAAAAAATGCGTTGAGAATCAATTTATAAATTTCGAGGTGTTTAGGTAGCGCAATTTCCTATACATATCAATGAAGTTTAAAACTTTTTGAGGTTTTGAGGGACAGACAATAAATTACAAACGGAAAAAAATATTTTTGAGCTCCTTATGCCAGAGAATGTACTAATAAATTTATGTCTGTTACTAATAAATTTATGTCTGTTATTAATAAATTTATGTCTGTTACTAATAATTATGCTATTAATTACAGCCCGAATGTGCTAATAAATTTATTACTAGCAATTATAGCGGAAAATTTCGTAAACCTAGCTTAAATATTTATGAAAATATGGACATTTCAATAAAAAAAAATTTATTTTTTTTTGTCTTACGTTTCTACTTTAAAGATAACATTAAAAATATTCAATAGAATGATACAAAGCTTTTCGATCGATTTAAAATTTATTACAAAATTATTGCTCCAAAATTTGAGAAAAAGTGGTTAAAAACTGCGCAAGATATGAGTCATTAAAGTAGTTCTTCTGTACTGAGCGAAAAAAAGTTTAAAAATGTTTTCTTAATTTTGCAGTGAATTGTATTTGGAAAATAATGAAAAAAAAACATATTTGAATATCTTAAAAATTTATAAAAGTTTCAAGCAATTTTCTAAGTAGTTATCTTACTTTCTAAGAGAAAATGTAAGGTGATAAGGAATGTTCCCCAAATTTCATTTTGTACTATTAAACAAGATTTATTAAAAATGGAATCGGAAAACCCCTTATCATATTTAGCCTTCTTTTAAAAAGCAAAAAAAACTGCTCAGAAAATAGCTTACAACTTTTTACATTTTTAAGATATTCATATCGTACATTTTTTTTATTAGTTGCCAATTACGATTTTTACATTTTTAAGATATTCATATCGGACATTTTTTTTATTAGTTGCCAATTACGATTCACTACAAAATTAATTGAAAAAAAAATAATTTTTTTTTTAATTTTTCAGCGCATGCGCAGTATAAAAGAACTACTTAAATTACTCAAGTTTTTAACGAATGTTTATCAAAATTTAAAGCAATAATTGTGTAAAAGTGGCCTCTCATAAATGCTACAAAAGACCAACTGCGAATTTTCCTAATTTTGCCCTAAATAATTATGGAACACTCTGGAAACATCCCCTTCTCACGCATAAATGTCTCCTACGATGATTTCTCAATTAACAGAGAAGGTAATTAATTGGTGATATTGAATAATTTTGACTATTATTTTATTGTAATTTACAGAAGTGTTTGTTGTAATAATTGTATCTCCGTCTTTTTTAGCTTCTCGGTCGAAGTAGAGTAGGGGCCATGTTAGTTGTCTTTCTCATATCAGCCATCATTCATGAATACATCTTGGCCATATGCTTCAAATTTGTCTTCCCTCTCCTCTTCATTTTGTTTTCAAGCTTCGGAGGTAGACTCACTTTTATATTAGCTATAAACTTTTTATTAATTCAAGATTATTAATTTTCGAATTTATTAGACAACTAGCAGCAGGGGAAGTAGGGCCGGAACGCACCGGTACGACGTTCCGTTACTTTTCTGTTACTAATTGGAACATCGATGTATATGTTACTGTGAATGACCAAAATGGGTGATTGTTGACATCCACCGGTGAATGTTAACAATCACATAGTCGCTTTGGTAAATCTCTGAATTATATAACAGGTCTAATTAAGTGCCACTGCCCAGTATGCTGTACATCAGGGGTGTCAAACTCAAAAGCTAACTTGGGCCAAATCAACGATGCTTAGCTTTAGGTGGGCCGCAAAAAAAAATTAAAAAAATCAGTGTTCATAGAAACAAATATTTTTATTTTGAATAGTACATTATTGTTTGATATTTGACATCTCTTCTCTGCTACTATCTTTCCTATTTCAGGAGAAATTTTATTTGCTGAGACTACTTTCAAAGTTGACCCAACGTGAGCGTTATTAATACGGTTTCGGACAGGAGATTTATTTCTATTTATAACAGAAAATAATTGCTCGTACTTATAAGTACTTCTAAACATGGAAATAATTTCATATGCGAATTTTCGAGTATTTTCAAACCTAGCAGGTAAATATTTGCAAAATTCAGGCGCACTCACTTCAATGAATTTTGCCTTCAAATTTGAGTTGCACTGAATCTCAATCACTTCCATTTGCATATTATTGGATACTGAGTCTATATGTATTGAGAAAATCGAAGAAAGCAAACAAAATTTGTCTTCCAAAGAATTAAAATCTTTAAACCTTGTTTCAAATTCTGTTCTAAGATTTGAAATTTTCTCTGCTTTTTTTTGATACGATGCAGTATCCCTGGAAGGGCAGGTGCCGCAAACCAATTAGAATTTTACATTTTCGAGCTCACAATTTGAAATGATCCGTATAGTTTATAAATAAAGTATATTATAATTTTATATTCTAGTTTCCTTTCTAATTGACACTTCTATTTTATTTTTACTTTGCATCGAATATATTGACTGGGCCGCAAAAATGTTCATCTCGGGTCGCGGGCCACGAGTTTGACACCCCATCAATGTTTTTTTAAGGTTCAGTACCACTGCCCGGTATACATTTGTCCGATATGTCCTACATCACTGTTTTTAAGGTCAAGTGTCACTGCCCAGTATGCATTTAATCGGTACTCCGAACACTGATGTCATCTCTCCTCAGCAGATATTAAAATATCGAATAAATATAATGATATCAACGAATAAATTAATATCAAATTGGATATAAAACATCTCTCGGACATTCACCAAAGCGACTATCTATGTGATTGTTGACATTCTCTTGATTTGCGTCATTCACGGTGACATATACATTTCTTAGAATATTTGTCAAAAATGAAGCAAAAACAGTATATTCATTAGAGATTGTAATAAAAAAAATATTTAAGCAAGGAAGAAAGAACTTGATCAAAAATCTAATGGGTACTGAAAAAAAAAAGTTTTTTTTTTCAATAATGTTTCATTATGATTCCTAAGTGTGTTTTTAATAATCGCTCTTCCTTGTTTCCTCGGGTAATCTAACAGAATTTGATGTTTTCAGGCCCGCCTCTTCAGTGGTCATTCATAGAATTTCGATCACATTTAGAAATCTGCTTACTTTATATATTAATTTAAAACCCTAAATGGAATGCAAATTTATTTTACATAATTGTTAACAGGAATTCTAAAAGTACAAATTAAGGCCAATCATCGTGAGTATTTGATTTTGTGAAAATGTCCGAATTCATATTTTAATTATAGAATTGAATCATTTTCTAGAATTATACTCCGTATTTGATAGAAAACAAAACATGCTAACAAAGTTAAATTTCTGTTTCGTCTATTTTCATCTGGTGAACTGCGTTTGTGGGAGAAAAAAATTTAACACAATAACTCTAGCGACGAGTCGAAATTAAAATAATTTAATTTCTAAAAGTTATATATTTCTTTTGCTTTATGAAAACATTTAAAAATAATAGATTGTATTAAAATAATTCAATTAGTCCGAAAACAGAAAGTACTCAGCATTTTAAAAAAGATATCTTTATTTTTTATAGCTTTATTTTTATCGTAAAGGAAAACAATGAATCGTTTTTAGATATATATTAAAAAAAATATTTCTAATGAACAAATATTGCTCTCCAAAAACATGATTGTTTGTCTCAAACAGAGGTTATTAAAAGTTTGTATTATAAATCTATGGTGGGTAGATGCATTTTTATTAGTTTTTAATTTTCATGAAAACATTTATAGTTGTTAGAAAATGTTACAAAAAATTAAATTTTAATGATTTAATCTAATAAGTAAAAACAATCATTTTCATTACAAAATTAACAATATTTTTATTAAAACTGTTTATTTTACTCAAAAAAAAAAGAATCTTATAAAGCCAATTATAATCCAAGAAAATTTCAATCAGTAAGTAGGAAGATGTGTTTAAATGTTTGTAACTTTTAGAAATTCAATAGAAAAAAAAATTTCGGGTAGAAAAAAAAAATTCATATTAAAATATAAAATTATGTATCAATCTTCGAATGCATAATTTTATATATTTTATGTTTGGTATTTTAGAGAATCTCTTTAAGATTCTTGAGCCCATCTCTATTTCTAATAAATAGATGTATGATATTTTAATCGAAACATCTTGCATTTCTTTTTGAAAGGATTAAACTAATTTCTCCTTTTTTTCCAGTGATTTTGGTATTCATTACTCGTCGAAGAACATCCCCTTTTTGGAACGTATTTCTGTGGATTGGTATGTTTCAAGGTTGGGGTCTCTTAACCGTATTTTACAGTTTAGAATGGTATGCCAGAATCAATTGCCCAAGAACTTTGGTAAGATACTCACTGATTTTACTTTAAAAATGATTGTGTATCCTTTCCGTAAAAAAAAAGAATTAAAAACAGCCATATTTTACCAGTTTTTAGCTGAAAACATATAAAATTTATATTTGAAAGACAGATCATTTGTGAAGCTTGTCAAAAAAATTTTGTAAGCTATATAACTCATCTCCAAAGCAAAGAAAACTCACAAATTACGAGACTAACAACGATCTGGAAAAAAACAGTATTTGTAAGGGAAAAAAAACGTTCCATTAGGCAATATATATCGTCCTCAGTGCTGTGAAAATTCTCCAACAACGAGACTGTGCGCAGTTCATAATACGTACTATCGTTTTATTTTATTCTTTTAATTAATTAATTAATTATTTTTAGTATACGCCGTGATTGCTCAAAAAACAAGGCGCTAGTTTCCCAATAAGACGATCCAGGTCCAAATTCCTGTGATTTCTGGTCAATTCATATACTGCTCATGGCATCAGAAGGTTTCGTGTTTTTTTTCTTGTTTTTTTTCACTGGAACACAAATGCTGGTTAGTTTCACTGAAAACGTGAAGACGAGTTTGTCCGAATACTTGATGTTGAGAAACACTTGTTTTCTGGGTACAAAATTATGATTTATAGCCGCAAATCTAATATGGATCGGCTGTTTAAATCAAAAATCTCTTAGGTATAAATGTGCCCAACTGCGTAATCGACTACGGCTTTATTTTGAGCATCGTTTTTAACATTATTGTTCAAGTACAGATTTAATTTGTTGAAAATAATTTTAAGCTTTTAATATTTCAGGATTCGTGGTTTGATTACGTCTTTCCTCGTTCCTTCACTTGCAACGTTATCACGTGGCCTGCGTGAAAGAAATGATTTCAGATGGCGGCTACAACAATAAAACTGTTGCGAATCTAGAAAAAGTATTCCGAAAATGGTACTTCGAAATGGTTGAAGTTGCTTTTACTGAATTATTTCAGGATGTGGGTTAAAGACTCTTTGCCGATTTAAAGTATTTCATTTATCATTTTCATCAACCAAAAAGAAAAGGTATCCAAGATTCTTTGGAATATGTCAGTTTTTGAATGGTCATCAAAAGACTATTTTCGTACTTTTATTATTTAGAATGACTTCATCTGTATTTTTCAAAGGATTTAAATGTTTATACTATATGTGATTTTGTTTTTACAAACTAAAAAGTAAATCTGGTGCCTCAATTGTTTCTATTTTGTAGTAGTTCGTAAATACACAATTATTGTTAAATTTTATAATGTATCTCTTTAACAAAGATTTATAAATTGGTACTTGTAAATTTAAAATTAAATGGTTTTCACAAAGTAATAAATAAATCTAATGTCTTTACTTTTTTTATTTTATAATAATTTTCAGATGTGTACTATCAGTCATGTGTACTATTGTGTAAACTTGTCATGTCAACCGTCTTCTTTCTCCCCTTTGTGTCAATTTATAAAATATTTACATAATATTAATTTTAAAATGTATAGACTTTTACAAAATATTAAAATTTTGTGTCTTTTTTTTATTCGGACTTAGCTTAAGTTTTCAATTATTTTCGAGTTTAACATTTTATTAAAGATTTGTTAGTTGATCTTTTTCTAACTTCATATCGATTAAGTAATACTAATGAGTAATACAAAGTCATAAGTAAACTTTATATTTCATAAGAGCTGTTAAGGGAGAAGGATTTCTTATTTTTGCTAACAAGATCTACAATTCTAAAATGCTGACATAATATTTGAACAGTCATTTATTGAAAGTAGTTTTCAACAATAGGTTCTGATAAATAGTTTTATAAACTTGAGTGTTCAGGAAATGTTCCTTATGTCTTTATTTTAAATTAATAATTAGTACTGTTTGTGTTCTTACTGTCAAATATGTTTTTTGAGCTTTTTATTATTTTATAGACTTGTAAATAAGATGTGTTCCTTCTTTCTTTTCTTAAATGTCAACTCATAAATTATTAGACAACATTTATTAAACCATTCATGATTTTTGTTGTTGTTGCAGACTATAGAAGAAAGGATCCCACACAAATCTCACATTCTCTGTCAAACTTTTTGAAAATTTAATTTGTTGCAGTTCAAACCATTCTGATCAAAAGTTCTTATAGACTTGAAAAGCCCAAAAATGGATAGTTTCCCAGATGCGAAACTTCAAACATACAGTAAACGGTCACCGTGGTTTTAAGTGCTAGATTGTGAGAGTGTTGTGCTATTTTAGGATATGCTCGTTACAGAGATAACATCGAGTATCCGTTTACGAAATTAAAAGAATGTATCTGAGATGCAGCAATCCCCAACAAAATATAAATAATATTCAAATAATTAATAAATACTTATGTTTATGCGTAACTATCAATTATTGTATACATCCAAGTATCTTTTCATTTAAACAATCAGCCCTTGTAAGGGTTATAACATGCGCAAAATCTGATCCGTCATCCGTATCTTGGTACACATTAGTTAATGCTTATTAGTTTATACTTATGTCAGTATTAGAGAATTGAGAATTACTATTTATCTTTGAAGCTTCGTAACTTGGAAACTATGAATTTTTGGACTTCGTGTCAATGAGAACTTTTAATCAGAATGTTTGAAACTACAACATATTACGTTTTCAGCTAATTTAACAAAGAATTTATTTCCATAAGATTTGTGCGGGTAATCTTTCTAAAAATCAAACAATATTTTTTATTTAATATATTTGTATTTAAATATGATTTCACGAGATCTTGTATTCTTGAGATTTTTTTTATTGCCTTCCATTTTATTTTAATTAAAAAAAATTTTTTTATTTGTTACATATTGAGGTGAGTAATTTTAGTAACTTGATTTATGCTATTTTGATGCTATTATATATTTATTCAGTGGTGTTCATAGTGTTCAAGTTTGTCATTTTATAATTTTGTGTGAAGATGTTTTTCCTATTTTTATTTGATTTATAAAAAAGTAAAAAAAACTTAGTAATTTACAAAATAGTAAACAAGTGTAACACTTTTAATGCCTATTTTTTCAATAGTATACTATTTTAATTTTCTAATATTTCTTACTTTAATTTGTGTTAATGTTTTCCATTAAGCCAGTTATTTATTTTCTATTGTTGTTTTAATTTTCCGTTTCTGTTTATCAATTTCTATTTTTTTTAATATACTATCTACTTTTGATATGAATTTTTTGTTTTCCTACTGTTTAATACAAGTTATACATTAAAAAAAAATCTTGTAAAACTTTTTTGAGAAAAATAATAAGTATAATTATATTTGAAAAATTTAACCTTAAAAGTTATTTTTTGGGCAAATTTTTACATTATTTATATCAAAAATACACTTATTTTTTTATATGCGATCATTAAAACAAAAAATGTTATACTTATTGTGTCATCTGTGTTGTAATTTTATTAAACATTATTTATTAATGGGACTGATCCTATTTTTTGTATCGATATATATTGTGATAAATATTTTTTTTTTAAAATATATTGTACATTATTTGAATTTTGTCTTATTTTTGAATGGCATAAATACATTATATACCAAAAATAAAAATTAATTTTGAACAGAATGTTCGTATTTTACAGGCTGTTTCATACTGCTTCAAACGGAATTTGTTACCAATACAGATATTGATATATATTCTGGTCATAAAAGAAAACTTTTATGATGCAGAGAAAGTTAAAAAAAGAGAAAGTTAGAAACAACGTTTTTCGCGTTGCATAATATGATACATAAATTTTTTTGCAAAAATATATTTTATGATAAATATTTAAGACAATATCATTTTTATATGCCATCAACTCACCCATAATAATGTATCAATACACCATTAATAACAATAATGGAATTAGACAGAGATTATACAGGAAGCTTGAATATACCGCAGATCGGAACTTCTACCTTTGCCAAAAATAATAAAACAAACAAAAATTTGATACCACGTTTTTGAAACAGACTGATAAGGAGAAAATAATTTTTTTTCTTCAACTACGACTTTTGATCAAAATGTTTAGCCATTCTTGAAGCAGAGGAAGAGCAACTTAAGTAAAATTCGAATTAAGAGATTTCGCATTTTGCCTCCCCCCCCCCTCCTAGAGCATTTGTTGCTCATGTATCTTAATTGTAGGCTTAAAAAGAGTTTTTTTTTTATAGTGAAAAGCACAATTTCTATGCAACTGTTGACTTTCACCGGTGAATGTTGACAGTCAAATTAGTCGGTTTGGTGAATGTCTGAAATATTTATTACATCCGATTTAATATAAATTTATTCGTGGATATAATTACATTTATTCGATATTTTAATACTTACTGACGATAGATTAGAACAAACATCAGTGTTTGGAGTATCTGGTAAATATATACCGGGCAATGGCACTTGACCTTAAGAAAACATCAGTGTAGGATATACCGGGCAAATGTTTACCGGGCAATGGCACTTAACCAGACCTAGTATGACTAGACCTTTGGTAAATGTCCGAAATATATACTAGGTCTTGTGCAACTTTTGCTATAGCTTAAATATTAAAAAAAATTAAAGCGTTTGAATCAATTATAAACTGATAACGAAATTATTGCTTTAAAATTAAGAAAATAATAATAAAAACTGCGCCAGATAAGAGCATTTGAAGTAGTTGCTTTATACAGAGCATATGAGGAAAAAAAATTTTAAAAAAATTATCCAGATGCATCTAAAAGTGGATGAATATCCTAAGACACCGTCGCAAAATCACGTGGTAGGATCCAGTTTTTTCTCACTCATTTCCATATTGTTTTGATTGTCGTCATTATAAAAGTGGTAAAGTTATTGTTTTTCTATAAATATTTTTGTATCCCTAATTTAAAGTTATTTTCCTGTACTGCTATTATTACGATTTTCATTCAAAAGTTTTAAACTACGAGAATTGTTTTTTTTAGTTATTATTATAATGTAATTCTACTCTACATTTTAAGATAAAGTTATTTAGAAAGGTGGTTTTATCTTATTAGCCGTTTTACAATTATTATTTTTGTGCCAATAACGTTAATATACTGTTATAAATTACAGTTAAAGATATCTGTTAAATGATTTAGAACTTAACGATAAACTTCATGCACAATGAGATGCAAGCGAAATAAGTATTTAATATATCCGCCCTTTTGGTAAGCGAAAACATTAAATGACGGTTGTGAAATCATCCAATTTGTTTGAATAATATAATGTTATAACACAATAAATGTTATTTTAAAAAATGATTACTTAGAAAAATTACTTCTGTTCTAATCTAAACATTTATAATACTAATAGATAATAATATTTGGAAGTAGGAAGTGAAGGCACAAGCGTAAGCAAACAGAATTCCCTTAGAACATACATGTTTGGTGAGTAATTTAGTAAAAAAACTGTTTTCTACCAAAAGAAACAAAGGCCAAAACAACCCAGATGATTGCGAAGCTATCATCGTGGTTAGTGAGCGGGTATGAACAGGGGCCTAGTTCCCTAGGGATCTAAATTAAAACACTCGGTTATTCTAACTTTTGTAAGTTTTCAAAGATAGATTTGGAAGCAAAAAAATATCAATCTCTACATTTAAATCACTGATTTTTGGAATTTTTGGTAAGGTAGTTGACCGATAAGTCATAAAGTAATAAAACATTCTAATTTTTGAGAAATTTTTTTATTAAATATTATTTTTTTGTCTTAGTTTCAGGTTCTTTATACAGCCTTATGTAAAATCTAATTGCTTTAATACTATAGTCTATATCATAAAATGCTTTTATATCTGATGTTGTTGTTGTAGTTCATATCGGTCGCACTAGAGCTGCACAATGGGCTATTGGCGACGGTCTGGGAAACATCCCTGAGGATGATCCGAAGAAATACCATCACAATTTTGATCCTCTGCAGAGGGGATGGCTCCCCTGCTTTGGTAGCCCGACGNTCAAAATGTTTAGCCATTCTTGAAGCAGAAGAAGAGCAACTTAAGTAAAATTCGAATTTTGCCTCCCCCCCCCCCTCCTAGGGCATTTGTTGCTCATGTATTCTAATTGTAGGCTTAAAAAGAGTTTTTTTTTAATAGCGAAAAGCACAATTTCTATGCAAGTAGTAAGATGAATCTATAAGTTATGCCGTGAGAAAACTCAAGAAGCTTGTAAGTACCTGTTTAGAAACAGTGCTATAAACAGTTTTATCTAAAAATAAATGTGCTTAACAGTATATTGCAACAAGCCTTTCAATTTGATTAATTGATTTGTGATGTCTTTTTATTCGATACAAGTTGATCTTTAATATATAGCGTAATGTGTAACAAAATAAATATCGTTAAAGGTATCTTACTACATATAAAAATCTAATGATGGTGTCGCTATTTTCCATTGTTGACCGTGCATTTCTATTGGTCGGAAAAGGTTCCTTGGGGGTATTCATCCACTTTTAATATCTTCCTTACCTGTACTATGCATGATTCTTTATCGCCTTACGACATCATCGCCAACAAAACCAATTATTTTTATTTTTTGAAATGCCGGATGCTATTTAGGCAAAGTATGAAATAATCGTCCTGATGAAGTTATTATGTAAATGATGTGCATGTTACTGTGAATGACCGAAATCGGTGGTTGTTGACTTTCACCGGTGAATGTTGACAATCAAATTAGTCGCTTTGGTGAATGTCTGAAATATTTATTACATCCGATTTGATATTAATTTATTCCTGGATATAATTACATTTATTCGATATTCCAATACTTACTGACGATAGATTAAAAGAAACATCAGTGTTAGGAGTATCGGCCAAATGTATACCGGGCAATGGCACTTGACCTTAAAAAGCATCAGTGTAGGATATACGGGGCAGTGGCACTTGACCTTAAAAAACATTAGTGTAGGGTATACTGGGCAGTGGCACTGAACCTTAAAAAAACAGTGTAGGATATACCGGGCAGTGGCATTTGACCTTAAAAAAACATCAGTGTAGGGTATACCGGGCAGTGGCACTGAACCTTAAAAAAACATCAGTGTAGGGCATGGGTCGCCAAACTTTTTTGATCATCGACCCCTCTACAATTTTTCGAAATCTCCATCGACCCCCATGAAAGTAATTTTCTGTTCATTAAAATAACACTATTAGATACTGTGTTTGTACATTTATTTTATGATTTTAGACATTTATTCAAGTAGTAGTACATTGTGTAACAATAGTTTTATGAAAAATATATTAATGTTGAAATTTAAATACCTTAATATTTATTAAATTATAAGTAAGTAGAAATAATAAGTAAAGTCACTACAGATTTATTGCTTCTTAATCAATGAGAGGGGTGTGTCTGGTATTTTTTTGCAAGGTTCGCTACATTGGGTTCAAAATTGGTCAATTTTAATCTTAAATCCCCTCAAAACTCCACATTTAATTTATTTTCGTACTTAGTTAAAATTGAATTTACGTGACTGAAACCGGCTTCAACCATATAGGAACTTGGAAATGGTTGAGCTATTTCGTAAAGTTTTACATATTTTTGCATTATATTTATATTTGTCCAAAATTTTCTTATTGTTAAATTTTTAAAAAGCGTCTTTGCTTCAAGATCCGATAATAATTCAGCAAGCTCATCTTGCAGTTTTGTCTCGGGCTGAACTAATCCATATTATTAATGCTTACCTTCTTTTTTACATGTATTGATAATTAAAATTGATATATAAACTAAACGAATGGTTTTATCAAAACAATAACTAATTATCAAAAACTGTGAAAGTTTTAATAATGGCACTGCAAATATTCAACACTGTTCTCAGTTTGCAAAAATAGCTGAAACTGCATATGATATTTGCGTTTTTAACATCAATACTCGTCACATCTGACATTTGGACAAGCGCGCATAGGCATATGACTTATAAACCAGCTTGCTTCACCCGAATAAATATATGTTTATTAATTTTTGTTTTATAAAGAAACTAATATTAAGTCAATTACAGAAAAATTCACAAATTATACATACAACAGTTCTTAATACGCAAATCACACAAATTACGTATGCGTAATTTGCGTATTAAGAGCTGTTTTTTCTTCGACCCCCAATCGACACTTCCGATTCGAATCGACCCCCTGTCTCAGATCGACCCCCGCTTTTGCTGAATAGACCCCTGGGGGTCTATATAGACTACTTTGGCGACCTCTGGTGTAGGGTATACCGGGCAAATGTATACCGGGCAGTGGCACTGAACCTTGAAAAAACATCAGTGTAGGGTATACCGGGCAATGGCACTTGACCTTAAAAAACATCAGTGTAGGATATACCGGGCAAATGTTTACCGAGCAATGGCACTTAACCGGACCTAGTATGACTAGACCTTTGGTAAATGTCCGAAATATATACTAGGTCTAGTGCCACTTTTGCCATAGCTTAAACATTTAAAAAAAATGAAACAAAGCGTTTGAATCAATTTGAAACTGATAGCAAAATTATTTCTTTAAAATTAAAAAAAATAACAATAAAAACTGCGCCAGATAAGAGTAATTGAAGTAGTTGCTTTATACAGCGCATGTGCGGAAAAATATTTTTAAAAAAATTATCCAGGTGCATCTAAAAGTGGATGAATATCCTAAGACAGTCAGAATCTCACGTGGTAGGATCCAGTTTTTCCTCATTCATTTCCATATTGTTTTGATTGTCGTCATTATAAAAGTGATAAAGGTATTGTTTTTCTATAAATATTTTTGTATCCCTAATTTAAAGTTATTTTCCCGTACTGCTATTTTTAAGATTTTAATTCAAGAGTTTTAAACTGCGAGAATTGTTTTTTTTTTAAAATTATTATTATACTGTAATTCTACTCTACATTTTAAGATAAAGTTATTTAGAAAGGTGGTTTTATCTTATTAACCGTTTTACAATAATTATTTTTGTGCAAATAACGTTAATATTGTTATAAATTACAGTTAAAGATATCTGTTAAATGATTTAGAACTTAACGATCAACTTCATGCACAATGAGATGCAATCAAAATAAGTACAGTCGAACTCGTTTATAACGAGCACAAAGGGACCGTAACATGTACTCATTAAATCCGAGTGCTCGTAATAAACGGGTCCTTAAGGCAGGCGTGCAACCAGAAGAGGGGGGGGGGATGGTAGGTCAAATTATTGAGTTTAGATAAAATTTAATTAATACTTACTTACTTTAATTAATTTAATTAAATACTTTTCTTAATTTATTGACAACTATCCCCCCCCCCAACCAGCAAAAAATTTCCAGTTGCGCTACAGTCTTAAAGGAAAGAAGCAATAAACGGAAAGAAATATAAAGGAAAAGATTCTTACCAAAACATTTATTTTTTTCATTAATCATTAATCTTCATTAATCACCTTAAATAATATTTAAAATAGTAGTTTGTTAGCTTACTTTGAAGTTTCAGTTCGCGTTTTTTTATTTTATTTCGCGCGCATTTCTTATCATTTTGAAAAAAAGATTGCAAGACAGAAACATATTGCTCGCTAAAACCGGGTCTTGCTCGTTAAAAGCGACTTTTGTTCCATAGACTTAACATTGATCCAACCAAATATTCTCGTTTCCCTCGGTAAATCCGAGTTCTCGTTAAATCCGAGCTCGTTATAAACGAGTTCGACTGTATTTAATATATCCGCCCTTTTGGTAAGCGAAAACATTAAATTACGGTTGTGAACTCATCAAATTTGTTTTGAATAATATAATGTTATAACACAATAAATGTTATTTTAAAAAATGATTACTTGGAAAAATTACTTCTGTTCTAATCTAAACATTTATAATACTATTTGGAAGTAGGAAGTGAAGGCACAAGCGTAATCAAACAGAATTCTCTAAGTACATACATGTTTAGTGAATAATTTAGTAAAAAAAACTGTTTTCTTCCAAGAATGATTGCATCGGGGTTGGTGAGCGGGTATGAACAGGTTCCCTAGGGCTCTAAATTAAAACACTCGGTTATTCTAATTTTTGTAAGTTTTCAAAGATAGATTTGGAAAGAAAAAAAAATCAATCTCTACATTTAAATCACTGATTTTTAGAATTTTTGTTAAGGTAGTTGACCTATAAATCATAAAGCAATAAAACATTCTAATTTTTGAGAAAAATTTTTACTAAATTTTATTTTTGTTATCTTAGTTTTAGGTTCTTTATACAGCCTTAAGTATAATCTAATTGCTTTAATACTAATACTATAGTCTATATCATAAAATGCTTTTATATCTGAAAAGGAGAATTTAGTAAAATGGCCTTGTTTACATTTCTTTCAATACCCTTAAAGTTTCAATGTTATTTTATGGATGGATTGCTTTGAAAGAAAACTAATATTTTACATGAAATCACTAGTCTATTAGAAGTATGAATCAATCAAGTTGAAGTTCATCTGCAACCTACATTAATTTGAAAATGGAAGTTGAAGTTTCATGATTTAATTTAAATGGAATTGTGTAACTTTAATGGGATTCATCGTAACGTTATAAACATTGAACACAATTTACACTTCATTAACTTTTAAATGGTATATTGTAACGTTATGAATTAAGAAAATATTTTCAAGAATTTCCGGTTTAAAAATTTACATTCTTTGGAAATAATTATTTTCCAGGACATGAGTCAGTCGTTAAAAAGGCTCTAAAAACTACGTATTCGAACAACTGAACTGAGAATGGTAGTTGATATCTCAACGTTTGACATTAAGAAAGACCATTTCGAAACTCATTTTAAAATATTCTATTTGAAAATCTACATTTTTCAGATAGCAATATTTTCCAAGAGCTTCATTTTTTTTAAAAGGGTGCTTTTTGAAGTTTACTTCTTAATTCATTTGAAAAATTCCAGTCGAAATCTCAAATTTATGTTGAAATAAGTATAGCATTAGTGAATATTAAAGTATACACTTTTGCCGTTCATTTAACAAAATCTTTTAATGACGTGTATTATATATGAAGAAATAGAGGAAACAACATGCAACACTCTTCAAAGGCTTTTATTAAAATTTTCACATAAGTAGATTTCATAAAGTTAAGGAATAGCAGAGTTTAGGGTGTTTATTGCAAATATAATTTTAACAATGTTATTTTTCAATTTAAAAAAAAACCAAAGCAATTCTTGGAATGCATGTTTAAATAAATAACAGTTCAAGACATTATCTCTTTTCAAACAGTATGTCTCCTTTAAGACCTGACGCAGTCTGGAAAAAAAAGAAAAAGAAACATTGAAAATTACAGCTTTTACAGTAAGTAAGTCATTTACAAAAAAAATTCATTTCAAATACAGAGTATCTGGAGAGCCAGTGCAACATTTCACTCTCAGAAGCGGAAATACTTTTTTGAGAGGATACTTTTAGGAGGACCCTATAAATGAGAAACATTTCCTGGAAAATTCTGTTTCGTTTACTTAAGGGACACTGGATGTTCAAAATACAAAAGCGCAATTCTTATTCTATGATTTATAAATTGTAACAGAATATCGGTAGCATTACCCCTTCTCTCTCGCTCCCGTCAAAATCACGGGGGGAGTTTTCGTCTCCTATTTCTCGTGACCGTGATATTTCCAGTGTAGAGCGTTCAAAAGTAATGCACCATAAGGTTTTAAATGTATCCATTTCTTGTTCCCGGAATAATTTTACACACAAACTGGCTGTAGCAGACTATTTTTAATGTAACTGGAGTTAGTTTAAATTAAACTAGTTGTCAGCACTATCCAATTCTGATACGTATTTCGCACTCTTAGCTACTCATGCTCTTTGTGAATTTACGTGCTTTGTGTTCTGTGATAAAATATTTAATATTGTGTACATTATGGAGCTTCAAATTTCAATCTAAAAAAATTTCCAAAAGTCAAAAATGAATACATATATTATACAGTGCGCCAAAAAAAAAAAAACTGACCACCCTGAATCACTTTTAATCTAATGATTGAATCTTCACGTTCTAGGACTCCATCGTAATGGTTTGAAGGGATGACCTAAAATATTCTAATTAACACTAGAAAGACGGAAAATTAAATATATACCTATATTGCCCAAAAGCAGTCAAAATGACTGGATTGTGAATGCGTAAATAAATTTGTTTAAAATTAATTTTTAACATTTTTTATATTATTTACAGTTCTGTAATAAGTGATTAGTAAATATTAACAATAAAGAAAAATTATGTGTTGTACAAAAAGTCACAAAATTCTAAGAAATTGTGTCATTATATACACCATTAATTTTCTAATTGAAATTAAAAGCAGTCAAAATGACTTCTTTAGGCAATCTAGTGTTAATTCCAAAATATGGGGGGTAGCCGCCATCCCTACAGTTTCGTCAGGAGAGTTTTGACTCTCTAGTGTTAATTTGACTTATCTCGAAATATTCGCTTAACTCAAAAACTTTTAAAAGCGAATTGAAAAACTTTTGCACACAATTATGAAATTCATTTATCCAAAAATAAATCCATACAAAAAAATAAATCTTTGTAAATATTATTTTATTTAATAATAGTTAAAAAAAATTTAAATTGTTAGGTATACAATTTCTTTTATCGGTTGAAAGAACATAAATTTGCATGGCAGTATAAAATTTTTTTACCGAAATCGGTTGAAAAGTTCATGAGAAATTGAATTTCCGAAAAGTCAGATATTTAAAATTCGTTTTCACGAAAATTGTACACCTTAGATCTCAAATTGTTTTCGACCATTATTAAATAAAATAATATAAAATAATAAATATTTACTAAAAGTTATTTTTTGCTAGGAATTGTCTTTGAATAATCGAATACACTTAGTTGTGTGCAAAAACTTTTCAATTCGCCTCAAAAGCTCTCGATACATAGTGAAATACTCAAAAAAATAAAATTAGCGTTAAGGGATCCAAACTTTGAACCGTTCTCCTGACCAAACTATCTGAGTCACATTTCCGAAATTGCGGCTACCCCCTATATTTCAGAAATCCGAATCCGTTAAAGAAAAAAAGGTCTTGCACTGTACTTTGGTAGAGTTTTAAAATCATGTGATGTAATATGAATTAACTACCTGCACTTCAAGAAGAAGACAAACCATAACCAACCACACATGTGACCTATATCAGCGCCAGCTAATCTTTATCAGCCAAATGGCGTACTAAGTTTTTCTATATAACTTTGTTAATTAAAGTTAAATTAATTAAACACAGAGCAGTATTTTATTGCAACCATACTATATTTTTGCTTTTAGTACCTGGTAACTTCGATGCTTGATTAGTTTGTTTAGGTTCTACATGGCGTTTTACCTGTCTTTGTGTAAATATGGTGAAAGAATTGAACTCTTTGCGAAAGAATCTTTGTGAAAGTATATAGGCTTTGTTACATAAGAGAACTGGTACTTGACGGGCTTGGCTTACTCGAAATAGAATGGAAAGAACAGTCGCGAGCGTAAACAAATGCTACGTTTCAACAACCAATCAGGATAGAGATACCCACACTACGTCACTTGCAGGTATCCCATTGTCTTTAAAACAATTCTCGCATGCTATATATTTACTAAAAAATAAGAGACGTTCACATAGAATTTTCGAAACTACGATTGATGACAACACATTATTAACCTCTTGACATAGAAATGATCTTTGATTGCACTGTAAACAACAACTCGCAAGTTGACAAAGATGCCAACTGCTCCGGGCATGCCAAAATAATTATAAAAACGGTAAAAAACTGCAAACTAAATTTTGCAAATATTTGACTATTTTTGCTTGCTTTTTAAAAGGTATAACATGACATAACTACTTGAACTGAATTCATGTACAGTGTACCTGTCCGCGGAGCGGACACTTCACACTTTCATCTGTAGTTGTGCCAGTGGACACCTGGAATAATGCCGGTGAATGGCACGGGCGGTGGTCAGACNTGATACTTGACGGGCTTGGCTTACTCGAAATATAATGGAAAGAACAGTCGCGAGCGTAAACAAATGCTACGTTTCAACAACCAATCAGGATAGAGATACCCACACTACGTCACTTGCAGGTATCCCATTGTCTTTAAAACAATTCTCGCATGCTATATATTTACTAAAAAATAAGAGACGTTCACATAGAATTTTCGAAACTACGATTGATGACAACACATTATTAACCTCTTGACATAGAAATGATCTTTGATTGCACTGTAAACAACAACTCGCAAGTTGACAAAGATGCCAACTGCTGCGGACATGCCAAAATAATTTTAAAAAAAAACGGTAAAAAACTACAAACTAAATTTTGCAAATATTTAACTATTTTTGCTTGCTTTATAAAAGGTATAACATGACATAACTACTTGAACTGAACTCGTGTACAGTGTACCTGTCCACGAAGCGGACACTTCACACTTTCATCTGTAGTTGTGCCAGTGGACACCTGGAATAATGGCGGTGAATTGCAGGGGCGGTGGTCAGACTAAATCTACATTTAATCTATACGCATGAAAAACTGTATTTAGGGTTACATAACAACAAAGTGGCAAATTATATAAGGTTACGAATTATTTAGAAATAGTGGCGGATAAAAATCTACTAAATTAAATTCATTAAACCAAAAGTCACAATTGATAAACTACCGCTTTAAAATATTTATTTGCTGTCCGGAGCAAGTTGGCATCTCTGGGTTGAAGACGTCTGAGACACGTCAATTATTGTTTTAGCATAAGAAAAATGACGTCTCCCAGCCGTCTTCGTATGTCAAAGGGTTAATTGTATAAACATAGTATCAACTTACCGTTAATTTCGTGTTTTCAGTATTATTCCCTTGACTTGGATTTTTTTGTTTATGAAGTTTATCCACTTTACCTTTAAAACTAACCTCAGAGATTTTCTCTCCACCATTTAAAAGAAGAGGCTTCTGACCACTCTCTTTGATGCTACTTTCGTTTGAATCATTCGAAATTTGGCCACCGGTTGCTGAAGTCTTGTACTCACTATGTTTTGAAACGTTATCTTTAGTGTCAGCTTTCAAGTCAACCGAGCTACCTGTTGCATTACTCTTCTTCGAAAGCAAACTTCGTGACTCCAAAATTATCGACTTCGGAGGATAACTTCCCTCTTCTTCGTATGGTTGGTCATCACCTTTAGCCATCACTTTCGACTCGTTGGAAACTGCTAGTGGTGCGTTTTTATCATTAGCAATCATTGATGGATCCTTTTCAACACTGGCAAACATCGTTGATCCCTTCTCAACACTGGAAGCCAATGGCGTCACTTTTTTAACGCTCCCAATCGAGAATGGCTCTATCTCAGCATTATCAACCAACGGCAACACTTTTTCAACACTACCAGCTGCTGAAGGAACTTGTTTAATATTGGCATCCATTTGCAAGTTTTTTTCAACATCAGAAAAAAACGTTGTCAAATTTGTAGCATTGGAAGTCAATGCCACAACTTTTTCGACATTAGTATCCGATGGTGACACTTCTTTTACACTAGCAATTGATGGCAGCGCTTTAGCAACGAATGGCGATACTGATACATCGCCCTCAAGTGGAACATCTCTTAATCGTATTTCTGAAACGCCATCTTTAGAGTTTGTGTTCTTATAAACTGGTAAAACTGGGTCGGGAAAACTTCGATAATTTTGAATCAGTGTTAATTGGGATTCTTCGGCATGCAGTTGATGATCTTCAGCTGATTTTTCTCTACCCCCAGCAGTATTCTTGTTTGTTATTTCTGACTCATCTTCACTTCCGGCAGAATGGGAAGCAGAGTTGCTTGTTTTCAAATTCTCCCTCGTTCTTGCATCTAATATACCAACTGACATGTCTTTTAAGTTACCACCAAATTCCTTCCCTGCCGAATCATCCCCTTTTTCTGCGTCCGATACTGAAGTCCCCGTATCATTCTTGTTTCCCAATTCATGAAGATTTCTGGTATCCAGAGAACTATTTTCTTTAGATGCGATTTCAATTTTGGAGCCAATAGTCTCCTTTTGGATTTCGTCCGTCATTACTCCTTCGTGATCATGTTTTTCTTTAATATTTTGAGGTTCTTCGATGTCTGATAGCACATCTCCTTCCAATGGACGTAAGGACATGAAGCGGAGGAAAAATCGGCCATTTCTTCCATTGAGATGAGTCATCTTTGATTTCATCAAGAATTGTTGCCCTTGCAAATCCACCAATTTTGAATCTTCACCACTTTCAGTATCTATTAAGTATAAACAAAAAATAAAACACTTATTTAACAATACTAATACAAAGAAACTGGTCCAATTTAATTAATTAGTGAAATCTGTTTCCATTAATAATTTAATCTTTATTTAATCGTTTTTTAGATGATTTGTACCGAGAATAATCTACAATATGCTTCACTTGTATTTAACTTTCCATTTTTCGATATGCACAATTACTTTATTATTAGTATTTTATCTGAGAAAAAAAAGGTATAATCAAACTATTTTAATATTATAAAAATCTACACACATATCTAAATTTATACTGTTCTTAGTGTGTTTAAGAAGAAAATAAGTGACAACTTATGCAGAAAAGAATACCTTCTTGATTTAAATATAGATGCAATATTAGCATTTTTTAATTGTTAAAAATAAATGTATAAAAACGTCCATGAATGGGTTATTGAGTCTAATTTATCATATACTAGCCCAAAGCATAAAATTTCAGTTCTAAAGTAGTAGCGAGACTGAAATTTTTGTCGCCAGTATTTTTTGACAAAAAATATATAAACAATTTTCAAAACGTTAACTGATGAATCATTAAGAGCTTTTTAGTGACCAAAACCAATAGAGAATGCAGAAAATGAAAACTAAAACACGTTTATTGTTTTAAAAAAATGCTGAAATTATTTTAAGAAAAGTCTTAATGGTTTAAATGTTATTCACACATCATAAAAAGTAAGGTCAGATTTTCATTACCCGCAGTCATCAGTACGGTACTTTTATTTACACTGCACTGTAGCCACACAATGGGCTATATTCGACGGTCTGGGAAACATCCTGAGGATGATCAGAGGACAACATACATACTACTCATCCCGTTTTAGATTGAGGACACATTCACACAACGATCCATCCATCCTTAATTTTAACCAGACGATCAATCTCCGATCCAGTACCCCGAGGGGCATTGATTTGTTATGGGAACTTGAAGGACTTAGTGTACCCCGAAAGATTTAGCTTGCATCAGTAGCGCGATTCAGATTTAGTGTGCACACAGGGAGTCCCGGAACTAGCACGAGAATTTCACTACCCGGTTTTCAATCTGAAGATCCTGTATCCGGACTCGGTCAATTTTACCGGACAACCCAGTCCCTAGAAACCTTCATTTATGTTCGACACAGCCACATTACATTTAAAGTAACCCATAAAACTATTTTTTAATATAGTTGTGATGTAGGAACTCTTGTGCATAATTTGTACTCAGGAAAATCTCGATGAAGTGGAAACCTTTAGGATAGAGAAATATGTTCGTTAAAGAGAGGTGTCCGCTTAGAAGAAAGACAAGCAAATTCCGAAAACTAGTGCTGAAAATTATTTTAGCTAAGTAGGAAGATTTGCACTTTTACATTACATTCCGTACGATCCCGTACGTAAGATTTCAAATAATTGCGCATGCACAATGAAGTGCACTTGTGTCAATTCTGGTCAAATGTGCATGCGCCCGTGAAAATATATCAAACTTACGTAAATGAAAATAAGAGATTTTCATCATTAAATTTTTATAAATAGTAAGATTTCATAAGATTGCCTAACTGTTACGTACCACGCCAGGTAATAAATTAGCATTTTACTGGATTCCTGGAACCAACGCGTAACAAAAATAAAAAATAAGTGATGGGTATCCACAATCGGGCGGAGAAAAAACAGATTTTTTCACCGGGTACCCAGATTCGGCAAAATTTAAGGACCCAGTACATTTCCAACTAAAAGTCATTGAAGTACAAAAGAATATCAAAGCACTAAAACATCAGAAATGCCTGATACTTGTTTGCATACCGCTACCTTGCGACACTAAAATATTGTATGCCAATTTCAATCTAATATCAAACTCTATTGGGGAGAGGAAAGGTTCATTTTATTTCATTCTTTATTTTATTTTATTACCAATGCTGAACAGCCTACCCAATTCTGACTACCAATGTTCAACTACCAATGTTTACAACTACCAGTGATCAACTTTGTATCCTTTGTTGTTTTTTGAACCTAACCCAGAAGACATGGGGATTTCTGAATTAGGCACTAGCTACGCTTCGTGGAATGCTTTCTTATAATATTAACCCACATATACATTACAAGGAGAGGAAAATCTCTCACAATTAGCTCGACGGCAAGGAGATTCAAAACGATGATCCATCTACCACTAAGGATATATTTTACGTCAGTGTGTTCGGTGCGAGGGCAGAGGACCCGCCACAGCTAGTATTCGAACCTTATCTCATTGGGAGGAAATCGCTCTTATCCCTGAACCACGATAGCTCAGGGGTTGGAATTTATAGAAAGTCTGAGCAAATTATCAAGTTCTGCAAGCTTTCTATCTTGCAGCCTCCCTCAAATGAAGATGTTGTTATACAGCACAAAAATGTTATAAATCTGGAGCATATTTGGGGCATGAACTTTCTCTCAATATCAAACTTATTCAACACTTTTCCTATTCTGCGAACACAACATCCATTTGTTCATTAAATAAATTTGGGTTTAAAAGAAGATTTTCTGTCCCAAATTGAAAAAGGAAAGCCAACCTAAGACGTTCAGAAATATTGTTAACACATAGATTTTTCTGTGATGCACATCTTTGCATATTTAATTTAATCTCGCTCTCTTAAAATCTGAAACTCTTACATGTGTCGAGGGAAAACTTTAGGGAAAATGTGGTAGTTTGATTTGTAACACATAATATCATGCTTATTCACCAGCCCTAATTTTTTAATATTTTTATGAATCTTATTAACACTCAATCTATATATTTATTTAATGTATACCCCTCAATACCTTTCAATACCTGGTTGCCAAATTTGAGAATTAACGCACTGAAAAGTGGCAATTTTAAAGGTCTCCCTCAGACAGAAAAGAATTTTAAGTCCTCCATATTAATTTACGAAGAACATTATACATATGAACATTATTTTTTTATTAAAGAAAGAAATTAATATTTTTGAATATATTTTGCTCATTGACATTTGTACTACTGAACCTAGTCTCCCACAAACTAGGTCCTAATAAAACGCATTTCAATGAATAAAATGTAGCAAAAAATTTTCGAAAATTTACTTAATGAATGATGTAATTACTTTCGTATAATTTTCCGTAGGTTAATAAAAAAGGAATTAGAATCACTTTTCGATTTGAATACATTTAAGAAATTGGATATTATTAGAAATGCTGACTTTTTTCTTTTAGGGATATTAAACACCTATGAATAGTATACTTAAAAAAAATGTAAGGTTACCAGAAATCTGAAACTTTCATAAATCACTTACCACTTGAATTTCCTGCTGCTTTTGAAGAATTAGGATGAAGTGGTAAATTAATTCTCGAGATGCTACCGAGAACATCCGAGATTAAACTTCTCATAGCACTTTGAATTCGTTGAGGAGAATCTTCAGCAGTAGATGAGTCTTCGGAAGTCTCTGCGTCATAAATGGGCAGTCTGTCCGATATGTGAATGGCCGGTGGTGGTACAGGCTGTACAGAAATCCTCTGGAGGGGTGGAATAACGAGTGGTACAAATGCTCGGAACATTATTGGTAGAGGTGGTAAGATTGGAACACTTAATTCTTTATCTCCGTCAAATTCTTTTGAGTTTATTTCTGCTCTATTATCATTGTCATTCGTGTGGTTGATAACTTTACTCGAGATTGCAGTGGACAGTTCTTCACGAAACTCCTTATCTTTCTTATTAGGGGAAGCACCTTCTATTTTCTGTCTGCTATGAAGTTCCTTATCCTCCGTATTAGAGGAAGCACCTTCTATTTTCTGACTATTATGAAGAAGCTCTTTATCATCCTTACTTTCAGAAGCGCCTTCTATTTTATGTCTGTGATGAAGTTCCTTATTCTCATTATTGGCGAATGCGTTTTCCCTTTTGTGTCCGTCATGAACCTCCTTATTCGCTGAAATGCCTTCTCTTTTCTGACTGTTATGAAGCTCTTTATCATCCTTATTAGATGAAGCACTTTCTATTTTCTGTCTGCTATGAAGCTCTCTATTCTCCTCATTAGAGGAAGTGCTTTCCATTTTCTGTCTATTATGAAGAACCTTATCCTCCTTATTCGCGGAAATACCTTCTCTTTTCTGCCCGTCATCAAGCTCCTTATTCTCTTTATTTGCTGAAGCATTTTCTCTTTTTTGATCATTCTGAAGTTCTTCATCCTTCTTATTTTCCAATTCAGACTTCTCTGCTGGTGCAACGTTCGTGGAAATTTTAGGTTCAATCACACTTCCAGTTACCATTGTCACATTTCGTTTCGATTCAGCGCTGTTTTCAACGAACCCACTGTCATGTGTTTTTCGTGAACTGTTAGAGATAGCTTTAGGTTCCATCAATCCTTTCCGTTCAACGTTATGTTCAACGACTTGACCATCATTTACTTCGTGCGTCCTGTTATTGATATTTTTTCTTTCAGCTAAATTTTTATATGACACATTCACATTGTCCTGAGATTCAGCATTACGCGCAATGACACTGCTATTATTTGCTTTTTGTGCACCGTTGGTGAAACCATTAGGTTCAATTAATTTTCCATTCGCCACTGTCAAATTTCTTTTCGATTCATCGCTAGGTTCAATTGCGCTACTACCGTTAGCTTCGCGTACAAGGATCTTTGAAACCAGATGCTCTGCGGTTGTATTGACGATCGTTTCGTTGTTTCGAGAGTCTGTTTTTTCATCTTTTCCGAAAGGCAGTGCAGCAGAATCACTATTAGTATCAACAACGGTACTGACGTTTGGGATTTGATTCGAGGATCTGCTTAAAGTTATCAAGTTGAACAGCAATAGAACAGCGGTGACGCTCTTTATCCAGATTAACATATTCTAGAAAAGAAAGAGCTAAAATTAATATTTAGATCTATTCATATTGGCTTATATGTCATTCGAGAGTGCTGAGGGGATCACCTCCCAGTGATGTCCCCCATGTGAACAATTCCTATACTTCCGCACCGACAAACACGGTGCTAACTAAAAATATCCCAATATTGCTTTATACAATCGCCATACAAACCATGGGTTAAAGCAGCAGTCGGAAAAACTACATTATTTTTTTAGTTTACTACCACTACAACTACTTTGTTATAAATGTAGTTGTAATGTAATATAAATCTACAATTACAGCTACTTCTTTTTTATGTAGTGACTAAAACCTACATTGGAATTTAGAAACTACCTCACTTCTTTAAGGAGACGAACGTTGCTGCAGAACTTAATTCACACCTACGTTCAAGAAATTAGCTTACATTATAAATTACATTAAATTACATTATATACATATAATTACATGTAATCATTATAAATTACTTAAAATTATATTAAATATAAGGGAATAATTAAAAAATATTCCTTCACGTTCATACGAGTCTGTTTGTTATTTCAAAAAACTTTTTTTCGAATTTGTTTATTTAAATTTCAACTTTTTATGACTTTTTCTACAACGAATGTTTGATTTAAGATATGTAAAATTGTCAAGTACTTGCAATTTTTTAATTGCTTAATGCTATTTTATTTCCAAGAAATTAAGTATATCGAAAAAATAAGTTTCTTTTCTATGAAATAACATCCATGTTTCACGAGCGTGCATTCGCATGTGAAAGTGTGACTAAAGTTATTAATTATCTACTTTTCGCAATGACTAGATTAAATATTAGTTATACGTGATTTTAAATAAGTAATTTCTGTTAGCATTTAACTACAGTCAGAGGATTATTTTCATAGCATCCATTGACAGACCCGCGAAGATGTGTACAAATCAAATTCGAAAAATTAGTGTTTCTTTTCTTAAACTAACGTTAAAAGTATTGTTTGTCTACTATAAGAACCCCCCCCCCAACAAAATCTGAGGCTATCTGCTGCTATGGAAACAAGAATAGCGCATTTCAGGGAAGGTAGCTTCTCTCCACTCTAGGGCTAACACAGACCAAAGAAAAAGATTCCCTTTCTCTCGCCGACCCGAGCCGAAACCTGCCCTAAACACTGACCCCACACCCCTACTTGAAATAGTTAGACCTCGGTACCATAGTCACCGCCACGGGTCCAGACGAATGGCTAGGGAAGTTCTCACTTTAGACAAACTATAATTGCCAGGAATAGCTACGAACTACTGTTTTTTTTATATCGCACTACTCGCTACACTACATTTTTTAAAAAGTAGCACACTGCACTACAAACTATGAAAACAAGTAGCGACTACAGTAGTTTCACTACTTGTGGTTAGGACTGAGCAATACATCGATTTATCGGAAAATATCGATGTTGTGTAATCATCGCCGATCCGATGTTTAGGTTGGCGTATTTTACGAAGCATCGGAAACTCCGATGTCCGTGCGATGTGTACGATGTTTCCCGAGGCATCGATGTTTCCCCGATGCCGCGAAGAGCGATTCTTCAGATTCAACATCGATGTTCGCAAGCGTGCGCGAAGAGCATTTCCCCCGATTACGAGGCGACATCGATTGCCGTGATGATATTTTCCCTTGTGTTTCTTCCTTTGCGAATTATCAAGTAACGATGTGCTGACGATGAATTCCGATGTGACTAGGAGTGAAACTAACTCATCGCCTATGAAAGATGAAAAAGTACCTTCTTCAATTCGTGCAAATCCAAGAAAACAAAGTGATTCTCTGAGCACTATTTATATTTTGTTATATAATAATATTTTGAGATCATTTTTGTCTTGTTGAAGAAAAGATTGTTTTTGATCAGTTCCGATAAGACTTTTTGTTTGTTTATTTTTTTACCTATTTATTTTTCTCTGTTAAATCTGAAGAATTGCATTCCTTCAATATAGATAAAATGTTTTCATTAATAATTTTGTATAAAGTTGCAATTTTGCATATTGACCACGTTTTCAATTATTAAAAAATGATTATCATTACTGTCAGAAAATATAAAAAAAATCTAATATTTTTGCAAAAAATTTTGGTAAACGAGATTTTAAACCGACGACTTATCAAACGCAAATTTTCTTTTTAAGATAGTCGTTCTGTTTTTATTTCTTTAGCATTTTCTTTTTCGACTTGATTGCATTTCGATCTTCCTTATTTATAACAATTTTTATAAGAGTGTGCAGTTAAATTTTATTTCCCGAAATATAGTTTAGCAACATAATAATACATTAGGTTAGCAGTAATTATGAAAATAAATTTTTAAATAATTGATTTTTACAATATTGAAGCCATAATAATTTCCACTGTATCCTTTTCCAGGAAATTTTGTTTTTATACTAGTTCTTCGCTATTTCCTCAAAAATATTGAAGGTTACTGCCTTTAATAAATTATTCAAGGATATTCTTCAAGAAATTCTGGAGAATGAATGGCCAAGAGGTTATGGTTATACGCATCGGCTGTTCTAAGTTTTCTATCTTTCTCAATCCATAATTTTTTTTTATCTTTTTTTATTACGTTTTTTATTTTTCTGTTTATAAAGATTTTTAAATAGTTGGCTCAATGCGCATTTTAAATTTCATTTTATTTTTATAATTGCATCTATTTTATTTTTACAGTTGTCTGACATACTTTGTGGCAGGCTAAGACTTTTGGTCTATTGATCTGATTTTCACGTATTAGAACTTAATCTTTAGTTGTTTGAGGGAGAGACCTCAAATATGCTAATTAGTTTAAGCAGACAATATTTTAAATTACGAAGTGAGGCACAAAAGCGTATTTATCTGAATAAATTTTTTTGACGGATTGATTCCTCACCCTCAAAATATAAGGCGTAGCCGTAATCTGAGAAATATAGTCCTAATAATTTGGTCAGGAGAGCAATCGAAAGTTAGGATCTCTTGATGTTAATGCTACTTTTTGCTTATTTCGTCATATTTCGAGAACTGTTAACTCGAATTGAAAAATTTTAGCTCAGAATTATAAAATTCGTTTATCCAAAGATAATTTTATGCAAAAATGATTTTAATTAATTTTTTTATTAGTAATGGTCGAAAAAGTTTGAATTGTAAGGTATACAATTTTTTTAACGAATATGATTTTTTATTTTAAAATAAAAAAGTTAAAAGAAATTAGTTGAATAGTTTCTGAAAAATAAATTTAAAAATATCAGACTTTTTGAAATCCGATTGCTAAGTCAAAAGTAATTTTTTTCATGCACTATACTCTATCCACAAATATCAAATATTAATTGCTAAAATATTCATGTCAAGATAAATTTATTACAATATAAAAGCTGAAAAAAATTCACTAATTTTTTCTAATTTTATTTTCTAGAAAAATTATTTCTTAATACAATAATTTTTTAATGTGTTTTTGTTTAAGATACCTAACCATCATTAAGAATGCTGAAAATTAACAATAATTTTTGTAGGCCAAAGTTGAAATACTATTCTTCTTTTTTTTTACCCTTCTTAACTCATCCTTAAAGATAATTTACTCATTTTTTTCAAAGCTGCATGCAAAATTTTAATGAATTATTCGTTTCACTAGTTAACTATTTATTCATTACCCTCTTTCTTTAATTTAAAAACTTCCGATTTTTTTCCAGCAAAATCTGAAGGTAGAAAAGATGTGTTTTGTTTAAATTGAAAAAGACAGTCTATTGAATTATTTTAATCCGAAGGAAGAAAATAATCAAAATAAAAATAATAAATAAAAAAAAATAGAAAAAAACCCATTACAATAAATATTTTTTACTTACATATTTTTATTAATATATATACCAGGCTATAAAGTCATACATTTAATTTACTCCTATNTCTAGGCATAACACAGACCAAAGAAAAAGATTCCCTTTCTCTCGTCGACCGGAGCTGAAACCTGTCCTAAACACTGACCCCACACCCCTACTTGAAATAGTTATTACCTCGGTACCATAGTCACCGCCACGTGTCCAGACGAATGGCTAGGGAAGTTCTAACTTTAGACAAACTATAATCACCAGAAATAGCTACGAACTACTGTTTTTTTCTTATATCGCACAACTCGCTACACTACAATTTTTAAAAAGTAGCACACTACACTACAAACTATGAAAAAAAGTAGCGACTACAGTAGTTTCACTACTTGTGATGCACTACTACCGATCACAAAGTTAATGTTTCCTTTTCAACGGGCTAACCATGGGTAGGCAGCAAAAGGGTGCTCCTATGAATTCACACACTTTCATTTTAAGTTGACTACAACAATTGATTATTATTTACATTCCATAACTAACAAAAATAATAAAATCTGCCTCGGATCTGCCAAAAAGACAAATTTAAAAGAGAAAATGTTACGCTAGTGTCGAATTTAATAACATTCTACGTGAAAAAAAAGAGCTTAATGTAAAGTATAGCCAAATAGTAGTAAATTATGAGTCGAATTCTTCCTTGCAGTTTTGCTTAAAATTAAGCAAGAAATTATACTCACAGTGCGGAAAATTAAAGACACCAAAAGCCTTAATAACTTTTGATCTAAGGATCAGTTTTTCACAAACTAAGATGTAATCTTTATGGTTCGAGGGTCTAACCTTAATCATACTAAAATATTTGTCATGACGACATTTCAAGTTATGCCAAAAAAAAAACTTTATTGATCTGAATAAACGTGCCTTTCTGACAGCATATTTACATTTTTTACCCGAAAAATATGTAGAGTAGTTGCAATACAGAAAACACGACCCAAATAGTTTGAAGCCCGTAATGTTAATTTCACTTTTTGCGCATTTCTCCATCTCGAAGAGGTCATGTTTTTAAATTTTTATTTCTCACAAACTACTCAACTGATTTCCTTCACACTTTGAATTCACACGTAGATTAAAATTGTGTAAAAATGTGAATAATTTACAATTAAAATTTTTCCGGTCATAAGTAAATCCTAAAAAATAACAATAATTATTTTTTATTTAAACAATCATTTTAATTAAAAATAACAATAATTATTTATAAATAATTATTTTTTAAGTAAAACTATCTTTTTATCTTCAGTTCTAAAATCACGTGTAAAAAGTGTGTGATTCGCTTAAAACGCTCAAAAGATATAAGGAAATATGGAAAAAGTAAAATTAACATTCAGGAGTTCAAACTTATGACCACTGTCCAGTTATCTTTCCCAAATTGCTACTCACCCTTCCTATGTTTTGAGGGTCATGAGTTCAAATAGGGATGAAGAAAAATATTTGTTTAGAAAAAGTATGTTTTTGTGTTTGATTTCGTACATTAAAATAGGGTTTACACTAATTAAATAGCATATTTAAGGTTAAGTCCAAAAACTATTTAGACAGTCATAATAATTTTTTCCTAAGATGACCAAAAAAAATATTTTTTACTTATTTATACTATCTAAATAACATATTAAATATTCTAAGCATTTTTCTTTTAAAATATAATTTTTCTAAGTATAATCTAAATATATTTTTAAAAAGTATATTTTTAAAAGTGCAAATTCAAAAGAGAAAAATTTAAGTTAGAATAAAATCGCTTGCAAATTTATCAAAAATAAAGTCATAGCTAAAGCGAAAACTATCCTCAACACATAATATAAATTTACAACCCTTTTTACTATTGTTATCATTATAATTTTTCTTTCTTTTAACGCACAACAAAAAAAAAGGTAATTAAAATCGGTACTTAAAAATAAGTATCAGCAAAAACTTTAACACTTTAAGTTAATAATTTTTAATACAAGCAAATACATGAAAAGTACTCACTTGGATAAAATTCAGCTACTCATTTAAATTCGATTAGTTGTTCGAACAGTTTTTTAAAAAAACTATTCCAGAAAATTCTGAGGAGCTAAAAGAAAGGGAATGTGTTGCGTTTCTCTCCCAAGTATTTAATATGTCAGAAAAACAGTTTCAAGTATTTTTCCTCTCTGGGCGAATGCTTTTTTGATTCATTTAATGCTTGAATAAATTCGGAAAGTCTCGGTCATTTGTACAAACGGTGTTACACTTTCTTTGGATATTTATCTCTCAAAAACACATTCAGACAACCTATTTCTCGTCTCATTTTACTTGTTTATTTTATCACTCGCTTCGAGGCAATTAATTTCATTTTGAGAAAGTAAATCAGTCAATTTTTTTTTCGTGGTTTAAATGAAGCGTTTAATGCTTAATGCAATTAACAAATAATGATTTTTATGATGACAAATCGCTAATGTAAAGAGAGAAAAAAACAAATGAAACGTTTTTCTGTGTCAAAAAGTTAATTTTCAGTCATGCATTTAAAAAAGTATACACTTAGAAAATCCGAAATGGAAAAAACTACAGCAGTACAATTAACCTTGAATAACTTTTGTTTCTATGAGCAGACTTTCAGTTGCAATATTAATGGTTTGACCTCAAAGATCCTAATTAATTAGTGCTAACTATTAATGAAGATAGGGAACCAACACGAAAACGTACTTTCTCTGTGTAAGCATACATTTTTTATGGATCATAATGGCCATCAAATGCTTTACCATCAAAATATGTGGGATAGCTGCAATTTTAAAACTTAATAGTTTATCTTAATGGTCTTAATAGTTTAGTCGAGACAGCGATCAAAAGTTTGGGACACTTAATTTTAACTTCAGAGCATCAAAGAATTATCAAGCTCATTGATCAAAAGATTTGACTAGTAGTGAACGCTAAGATTTCACAAATATCGTTGGGCTGAGTCGTGGTGGCTCAGGGGATAGAGCGCTCGCCTCCAACCTGGGTTCAATCGATACGAGTTCCGCCCCTGGCTTTCCCCAACACAGCGCTGACGTAAAAATATCTTCTGTGGTAGACGGATACCTTGAACTAATGTTGTTCTTTTTCTCTATAATTGCTGTAACCTTAATATCGTACTTTTTAAACTTGATTACTTGATATTATGGTTCAGTTTGAAGGGAAATATGAATCAAATTTAACATCTTATAAAAATTGCAGTAAGTTCAAGTTTCAACGAATTGCTATGGAACAAAGTTTAAAAAAAAAATTTTTACACCGTAGTGATTAAAATACAATGCCACACAACTTTAACGAAGACTTAAAACCAATATTATTTTTAAGATCAACAAAGTTTATATTGCACACTGACTTTTGCGATGACTATATAGACTTTTACAATGTTATAATGGACTGACAACCAGAAAATATTTTTAAGCTCATAACGTAAGCAATTGCTCTAGATGCATTTCTATTGACCTAAAAAGTTTTACTTCATTTCATTAAAGTAATTTTTTTTTACACTGTGATAAAATTAACAAGAATATTTTTTTAAATGAAAAAAAAAGAAAGAAATATTCTTCCAAACTGCAAAATATTTCGTGTACGAAACGTGATAGTCTATGGTAATTGCCAATGCTAGTAGTTAAGATAGTTTTATGTGTATAAGTCAATTGGAGACATGATGGCGTATAATTTGCAACGACTATCAATGCAATAGAGAATTTTCTACTACTAGCAATAGTGATGTTAGCAAACTTGGTGGATGATATAAAGAATCTTACAAGCTTTAGAAGGTAAAATCGAGAAAAGGTTTTATTTTGGAAGAATTATGCTATTGAGTCTCAAAAAAATAGTTGGCGAAAAATCCTTAAATCTGGTACTTTAACAGCATTTTCATCACAATGACCCAATTCTTAATTTATGACTACGAATGTTCAACTCCGAAGCCTTGTCATTTTGAACCCAGTCGAGAAGACAAGGGAACTCCTGGATCAAGTATTGGAAGAAATTTGCCTTTACGGAGGACTTTTCGATGGGACTAACACGCATCTGCGTTAACATGGAGAGGAAAACCACGAAAACATCCCACGGTTAGCCTGTCGGTAAGGGTACTCTAACCCATGATCCATCTAGAGACTGAGGATATTTTACGTCAGCACTGTGGTCGGTGCGAGCCGTGTTCGGAATTCGTAACAATAAGCCATCGCTGGGATTCGCACCCGGTTCACTACACTGGAAAGCGAACGCTCTATTCCCTGAGCCACTACTGCTCTGAACACTCGACTTTGCACATGGAACTGTATTTGCTGTATTAATTTAGAACTATCGTCTTTTCATTTCTCGGCAACTATAATTGAGCACTAATTTTTATCGCCAAAAAGATTTCCCGACAATAACGACCAACATAAAATGAGTATTTAACCATTGTAAAATAATAGCGAATTAAAAGTTGTGGAAAAAAATTAAGGAATCTTTGATTATACGAAATTTAGCTTTAATCTGAAATTGAAACCTTCAAAAATATTCTATAAAATGCTGATGTTGTTATTATTAAGAAGTTTCAAAACTATGATGGAATTGGTGAATGCAAAGCAATGACTAAAACATTCCTTTGCTAATTATAAATCAATAAATAAAATAAAAATAAATTATTTTCATTACCTTTCCTGTTATTAAAACTTCGTTCAGTCGGGTACTTTTTTCATACAAGTCTTAAAATATTTCTTCTGGAAAACAAATAATAAAATTTTGTAATTTTCTACAGAACAGCAAATTGGTTCGCGTGATTAAAAACTGATCAATTAGCCATTAGCTGAAATTCAAATAATTTCAATGACAACCACATTATGATTGTGGGATATAAAACAGATATGAATTTACTTTAAAGTAAAATGAGGATTACATCAAACTATTAACTTCAACTTCAAAATTCCTTAGGTTCCAAAATCTCTATGTGCTAACTATCAACAAAACAACACATAGTTTTCAGACTTGTCAACATTCCACGCTATTTGAGAAAATTTCTCCTAGTGTTAGCTAAGTTTATGTTTGGTACTTTGGGATTATCCCGTCGACCTGACAAAACTCTCGAAAATGCGCAAATTATGTAGCGTCATCATAATGCAAAGCAATTTCCAAAATAAACATTCTAAAAAGATTAAATTTATTAACTAATAATAAAATAATAATATCAAAAATATGTGAGGATAAATATGCGTAATTAAAAAATTGTAATAAAAAGAATCAACGCAAAGTAAAAACTTCTATTTTTCCTTTTTTTTAATAATTGCACATTGAATTATTATTGAATTTAACCTTATATAATTTATTATAAATCATTTCGGCGGGCAACTCTCTCGCTTAATAAAGGATTACACAGAAAATATCACAAAATTTGCGGTTATTGGCACAGAGGTTGCCTTTTGGCGAAAATGGCTGACGGGATAATCCCAAAGTCCGAAAATAGTCGACGCGATAATCCCAAAAGACGAAAATGATCTAAGGGATAATTCCAAAGAGCCGTTTTAATGTAGTACTCCTTGTTTTAGAAATTTGATTTATAGGTATTTTACACATCACTACATGTAAATGTTTCAAATATTAGTTCTCTCGGGGCAAAGCTTTTAAAATGTTGGCAAAATTACCAAAAGGTTTGAAAGCTTTAGTATTTAGTTGTGTACCACTATACAAAATATTTTGCAAAAGGCGTAAATATATAAAAGGTTATGTACTTTAAAGGCCTGCCTTTAAAGTACGTCACCTTGTCTGCCCGCACGTCACGAAAATTATCCCCGCTTCAATTTCAGGTATATATTGCTATATTAGAATGATTTAGCGGCAAGCCGCTTGGTGGCTCAGAGGACACAGTGCTCGCCTCCGTATTAGGTGACCCAGGTTTAAATCCCAGGGATGGCTGGTTGATACGTATTCGGCACCCGGCTCGCGCCGACCACAGTGCTGACGTAAAATATCCTCAGTCGTAGGCGGATCGATCATGGGTTAGAGTCCCCTTCCCGTGAGACTAACCAAGGTAGATTTTCGTGATTTCTCTCTCCACGTGACGTTCATCAAAAGTTCCTCCACGGAGGCAACTTTCTTCTCCCAATACTTGCTCCAGGAGGTTCCTTGTCTTCAGGATTAGGTTCAAAATTACAAGGCTACCAAGTTGAACATTAGTGGTCTTAAATTCGAAATTTTGTCGGCTGCTCAGTCTGCTCAGATTCGACGACGGTTATAAAATAAAATAAAAAATTGTTGAGGGATTATTAACAGATAATAAAATTTATGAAAACATTTCCAACAAATTACGTTTTCTAGTTTTCTAAATAACTGTTTACTGCACAAGGACTTCAATAAGCTACTTCAATAAGCTGTGACATTTTTTTAAAAAGAATTCTAAAAATCCATTTTTTAAGATTTTTTTATTTAATAGTCGCAAATATTTCCCCAAAGTAAAGTTTGAAAGTAAAATTTGAGTAAGATTTGAAAAAAAAATGACACCAAGGGTAGTAAAAAAATTTCGTAACAAAAAGAATTTTTATGAGATTTTGAAGAATTCGAATTTATAATTTATTCCTTAAATGGAACGCAACAGGACGCTATACAATGGGAGAAACTTTTTATGGCAAATACTGTTTCACATCTATTGGTAATTTAAAATTTATAAGTTTAGAGAAAAGTGAGTTCAAGTAAATTTAGAGTAAATCATGAAGTTTCAAATTCTGAAAAATATTTTTCAAAATATACGAATGTAAACAAATTAGACAGGATTATTTAGTGGGGAAGTAATTCTGTATTAATTTGTTTGAATTTTTGAATTTTGAAAACATTTTTCGAGCATTTGAAACTTCATGTTTTTTTCTGAGTTAAATTATTTTGGTAAAACAGAATATGCCGTGAATGGTGTGAGTGAGCATTATTTTTGTAGTTTACTACAACTATTACTACTTTGTCAGAAATGTAGTTGACTAAAATCACAACTACTTTTTTTAAATGTAATAACTACAAACTACTTTGGAATTGTAATGACTACTTCACTATTTTAAGGAACCGAACTTTGCTGGAAAAATTAATTTACACATTATGTTCGAAATGGTTTTCAAATGGTTGAATAAAACATTGGTTTACATAAAATATAAGGAATAATTAAGAAAGATTCATTTATGTTTACACCAGTTTGTTATTTCAAAACACTTTTATCGAATTTGTTCATTTCATCTTCAATTTTTATGCATTTTTAGACAGGGAGTATTTAAGAAAAGCTAAATTATCAAATTTTTAATGCTCCTTTATTTCCTCTAAGAAATTAAGTACATCGAAAAAATAAGTTTCTTTTCTATGAAATAACATCCATGTTTCACGAGTTTTGCTTTCGCTTGTGAGAGTGTCATCGAAATGATTAAATATCTTTTTTTCGTAATGGCTGGTTTAAATATTAGTTATACGTGATTAAAATTTCTGTTAGCATTTAACTACAGTCAGAGGATTATTTTCATAGCATCCATTGACAAACCCGCGAAGATTTGTACAAATCAAATTCGAAAAATTAGTTGCTGTAAACCCATTTTTCTTTTCTAAAGAAAAGTTAAAAGTAGTATCCAAGATCACTACAAACTACTGTTTTTTTTTAGTCGCACTACTTACTACCATATATGGCAACGTTACTTTTAAAAAGTAACGAGTAAAAGTACAAGTATTTTTAAAAAAAGTAACGAGTAAAAAGTAAAAAGTTCTTGTTTTAAAAAGTAACGAGTAAAAAGTACAAGTAAAAGTNCCGGGCGTCCGAAGACAAGTGTCATCGAAATGATTAAATATCTATTTTTCGTAATGACTGGTTTAAATATTAGTTATACGTGATTAAAATTTCTGTTAGCATTTAACCACAGTCAGAGGATTATTTTCATAGCATCCATTGACAGACCCGCGAAGATTTGTACAAATCAAATTCGAAAAATTAGTTGCTGTAAACCCGTTTTTCTTTTCTAAAGAAAAGTTAAAAGTAGTATCCAAGATCACTACAAACTACTGTTTTTTTTTTGAGTCGCACTACTTACTACGCTACTTTTTTTTAAAAAAAAAGTAGCGACTACAGTAGTTTCACTACTTGTGTGAGCTACTTCCGACTGCTGATCTAGATCTATTGGTTCTTTTGTCAATCGAGACTGCTGATTGGGTGGCTTCCCGAAGATGTAAACCAAGTGATCAATTCCTATACGAGTCTGCACTGACAAACACGATGTTAACGAAAAATGTCTCAGTGTTGATGTATACAATCGCCATACAAACTACCGGTTGAAGTTTCCTTTGCTATGGGATAACCATGGGAAGGCAGCGAAAAGATGCTCCTATGAATGCACAAGCTTTCATTTTGAGATGACTAAAATTGATTATTTACATTCCATAAACAAAAATAATTAAATCTACTACATTGCTTATCGTCCTTTCAGGCTATTTTAAATAGCCTAGCGTTCCTGAGACTTATATCTAAAACAAATGCATAGCTCATTCATAAGGTCTATCATTCACAAGTGATAGTCGATAGAATCGCATTAAGATTTCTTGCTTTATTAAAAAAATTATTCTTCAATTTTTGTTGTATTTTTTTGTTCAGATTATTTATTTTAGTTTTTTAAATAAATTTAAATTCATATTTTTTATTTTTTAAAAACAGTTCATCTAATTTTTATGAATCATGGACCCTTATGTCAGCTTTTACAGTGATCTTATTCTTTTATTTCCACTGACATACAAAAAACATTAATAACAAGAAACAGTCGTTTGGTTGCCTAGCAACCAGCTAGAGTTAGAATATTGCAATTACAAGAGTTGCCAGCCGTGTTAAAACAATTATTTAAACTAACTGTCCATTGATGTCGCAATACCTTAAGCGTAATGAATGCAATTTACACCTTATGCAATTGGTCAAAATGTCACTGGTTCAACACTAGTCAACAAAATTTTTTCGTTAATGCTTTCTTTTTTTAAATTTAAATTGTTTTTATTGGTTTTTAAATTTTTGATTCATTTAATTTGATTTTTATCAATGATAATTAAAAATATCTATTTCATGATGCATATAAAGTAAATAGTGTCAATTGTATACCTGAAAGTGATGTCATCGGAGATACAGATCCTGATCTGCTGCTGAATCGTGGCATTTGTTTATGTTATCAACCGTTCTTTCCATTCTATTTCGAGTATGCCTAATCCGTCAAATATGACTTCTCATAAATGAGACGTACCGCAGTGGACTGATCGTTCAGACACGGTTCCCAACAGATCACCGAAGTCAAGCATCACTGGCTACGGTCAGTGTGCGGGTAGGTGACCACTTGGATCAGTCTGCGTAGGGACCGAGGGTGTGCGGTATTGGTCCTCGTTAAACTGTTCTACCGTAAAGTGCTCGACTTCGCGTGCAGGTCGTTGGGCTACCGAAGCGGGGGTGCCATTCCCTCTGCAGAGGATCAAAGTTGTGATGGCATGTCTTCGGATCATCCTAAGGGATGTTTCCCAGACCGTCGCTAATTGCCCATTGTGCTGCTCTAGTGCGACGTTAAATGGACAACAACATAAATGAGACATTCTATAATTTTTCGCAAAGAAATATTCGGTTTATTTCCTATTTAACACAAAGACAAAGGCCGGATAGCCTGGTTGGTAGAGCTCTGGGCCCATGTCCAAGAGTTCGTGGGTTCGATCCCAGCCGGCCGAAGACCGTGTAGTAAGTGGTGACTGATGTCGAGTAGTAAAGTCCTCCATGTTCCCATAACAAATCAATACCTCTGGGAGTACTGATCCTGGAGTTTCCTTGTCTTCCGGATTGGGTTCCAAATTACAAGTCTAACGGAGTTGAACATTAGTAGTCGTAAACCCAAAAATTGGGTCGGCTGTTCAACGACGGTTATAAAATAAAGAATAAAATAAAGACAAGCAAAATGCCGTGCAGAAAAATAACTAATTGATTATGCAACAAAATTGCTAGATACACACAAAAAAAAAATCGAGATTACAATAAAATACATAAACAAATAGTAAATGCAGGTTAATTAAAAGCCGTAAATAAGAAAGAATTACATTTTAACAAATTCCATTCGCGATACGGCGTTATATTTAAGTAACTTCACGCTAATTACCATTCTAACTTATGTACAGAAACTTAGCTCGACCTTAGCCAGTAATACCCAGAATAATTAACACGCCATCTAGTTTATGATTAACCAGCTGACGATGAGGTCATAGCTCAGATGATTGTGCATCAGTGCGTTCTCGAGTTTGGAGTAAAGTTGAGAACATTTTATAAGCACAATAGCACATTTTATAAATTATTGCACGAACATTTACAACAAATAACTGAGTAAAGTTGAGAACAGTATTTTCAAAATTATGAAAATGATCCTATTCATAACCAGATACTATACATTGAAGTAATAAAAATCCTGAGATACCCCTTCATATCTTGTCGGACCTCCTCTTGTCCTCAACTCGACGTGGTAGGGACTCAAAAAGTAGTTGGAAGTCTCTTGTAGGAGTATTTAGCCATGCAGTCTCAATAGATGTCCATTATTACGAAGACGAGACTAAACTCAGTGACGTGACAGCCCATAGAGGGCCAAGGCGTACTGTGCCCATCTTAGTTTTCTTGACCTTGGTCTCTGGGGTACAGGAGCAGATGCTCCTGTTAAGTGGTCAGCCGAACGCGAAACCTCCACAGTTTAGTTCCCAAGCATCCTTGGTACTCATTTATCGACCCACTGAAGGGATGAAAAGCTGAGTCAACCTTTCTCGGCCCGAGGATCGAAACCAGGACCTGTGGCACGGGAACACGAAAGGCTACCACTCAGGCACCGGGCGTCCGAAGACGATACAGGTGTAGGAGTTTTTGCACGATCTGGGTTCTCGATTGTATCCCATAAATGTGCAAGCAATCTAGGAGGCTAAATCATTCGTTGGAATTGTGCAGATTGTTCCTTAAGCTAGTCGCGAACAATTAAGACCCGGTGGCATGGCGCATTGTCATCCATAAAAATTCCATCGTTGTTCGTGTATATAAAGTCCATGAATGGCTGCAGGCAGTCTCTCTAAGTATCTGAACCATTTCCAGTCCATGATTGGTGCAATCGGACCATAGAAGCCAGTTCATGCCATGAAAAATCAGTCCACATCATTTTGGAGCCCCCACTGGATTGCACAGTGCCTTGTTGTCCATCTGAGTCCAACCAATAGGATCACGAGCCCAAGAGGAGCTGGACGTTATGTCATGCTGTTAGTAAAAACCCTCGAGTTGGTCTTCTGCCAAATTACCCTCTCTGTTCTAAAGGCCACGTCCATTTCCCGTCCCGCATGGATGCTTTCGGTTATTTCACGCAATGTTACTTGTCTCTAAACAGCGACAATTCTACGCATAAGTCGGCGATCATCATTAAGTGCAGGGGGTCGGCCATTACGCTGTCCATGGTGAGATATTATGCCTGAAATTTGGTACTCTCGGTAACTTTTGACATCGTAGATCAAGGAATGGTGAATTCCCTCACAATTTCGGAAGTGGAATGTTCCTTCCGTTTAGCTTCAATTACCATCTCACTCTTAAAGTTTCTTAATTTTCATCTTGCGATCATAAATTTCACAAGAAATATTCTAAGAATTTGAGCATATTATTAGACGTACTATAAGATTCTATGTGAAATAATAATTAAGATTTTACACAGACCTCGGAACAAATGTTTTTAAAACAGATATAATGCAGATATTTTTTCGTTATCTCTGTTATTTAAAATCGATATTACAGACATTTTTTTTCCTTCATTATTTCTATACTTTATTTACATTTAATGGAGTTTTTTTTAAAACAGATATAACACAGATTTTTTTCATCATCTTTGTTCCTTAGTTCCTTTTAATACAGGTATTTTTTAAAACAACCTTTATATTATAAAAAAAAAATATTTTTCATACCTGACTAGTTCCTGGTTCCGTTATTAAATCCTTACTTGTTTTAGAGGATTTAATTTCATTGTAAAACAAATCTCTTCCGGTTTATATATTCGGCAAAATATTTTCAATAAAAATAAACTTAAAATATCATTAAACTTCATCTACGTCAAATCGATTCTCGGAATCACAAGGAAGTATGAAATTTATTTGAGTTAGAGTATGTTCGATTCAGATTGTGAACATTTATAAAAATAATTGAATTATTGCTATGTAAATAGAATAAAAAGTATTCCATTCCTAAAAGTAATGTTTTTACAGAAACGAAAATAAAATAATAAATAATTTTTTTCAACTCTGTTGAAAGAGAGAGTATATGTTTTTCCATCGGAGAAACAATAATAACACAAGTCTGCAGTTAAAAAAGTATTGAGAACCCAATGGCTGATTCTAATATATTTTTTAATGCTTTTTCAGGAAAATGTTCTGATTTTAGGAGAAAGAGGGGAAAAAATTGTATCCTATGCCACTTTTTGACAAATTGAAAATTTCGAGTTTGGATTATCGTTGTCATCGATCTATTTTATCGCAATCTACTAAAGAAAGTAATAAGAATTCAGTGTCATAAGAGTTCATTACTGGGTAAAACTTATTTAGGCTAATTCTAATGCGAATAAATAAAACCGAAATTTGAAAATATAAAATTTTTATTTTCTGCTTTGATAAATGTAGAAACGGCTTTTATTCGAGGGATTGAAACTTAAATACTTCTTTCTATACAAGTGAGGTATAGTTTTTAATGCTTATTATCTCGCTAAATTCAATTAGATTAATCCCAAATCGGTAGGACTACTAGTTTAGAAGTTATAAGTGTTTTATGCCTGAAATGTTCAACAATGGATGAGTCATGTAATGTAATGCTGTAAGTTATGTAAAAAAGAGCCCTCATTAATCTTTTTGCTCTATCTGCTAACTTTTAATTTCATTGAATTTTGCGTGAAAAAGTACATTAAAAACAATGACGAACTTGTCTGGACCAGCGGCTCCCAATTTTTTTCGGCTTCGGAACAATACATAATAAAAAATTTTTTAGCTGAACTGTATCTTTATAATTAAATTTGAAAGTAATTGTGAATGTTATAACCTACAGCTGAAGATTTTTCATCGTTTTATCATTAATAACCTTAAATTAAGTTTTATGCCCGACAGTTAAATTTACAATCTTTTTGCTATATCTAGTCTAGTTATGAATTTATTTCTGGCTTATGCATAAACTGAAATGGATTAAAATAAGCCGAATTATGTTTAACTTTTGAAAGAAAACTCAAAAGAATAGCTATAAACGTTGAAAATGGTTATTATGAACACATATTTGTTTATTAAAGCATTTAGTTATTTCTTATTTGAAAAGCGCTGTAGGAAATACTAATGGACTTTTTCTTTAAAGAATATCATTTTCATTTCACTTGAAATAATTTCATACAGGCAACCTTAAAATTAAATAATTTATGAATTAGAGGTAGGGTCTAAATATAGACAGATGTTTCAAAATTCATCACAAGGTAATAAAAAGAGCCAATCAGCGGAACCCCATTCCCTCTACCACGGTACTCTAGAGTTCCGTGGAGCACCATTTGGGAACCGCTGGTCTAAGGACTACCAATATATATATATATATATATATATGTTAGTATTATATTTCAAAAGAGAAGTTATTTTAAGATCT
>NC_092211.1:86833315-86836532 GCF_043381705.1 Parasteatoda tepidariorum
ACTTTTGAAAGAGCTATCGCGATTTTTGTGAATTTTCCTTAATTTATGATAACCAGTGTATATATAATATGTAAAATGCTGAAAAAATGCTTACATTGTCTTGGAATTGGTCACTTGTAAAAGTATTTTAATAAAATTGAAGAGTCTAAATATGAACAGTGGTTTCAAACCTCATCACTGGTTATAAAAAGAGATAATTCGAGGAACTCCTTTCCCTTTTCCACGGTACTGTAATGTTACTGTAATGTTCCGCGGAATGCCGCTGGTCTAGATAACAAAGCCATACGTGTCAATGTGTAAAAGTCAAAATTGTTCTTTGTACCACTGAACACTTATTACTCTCTTATAACTTTTAAAATTATAAACTTATAAAGTAAATTTCCACCACTTAGGTTGAAAGAAACCTATTTCTTCCGGTGCAGTTTTTTACATTCTTTTCTGTCTTTTTTTCCCCTGTGGAAAACACTTGCCAACTTCGCTTAAAACCTGATAAGTTGTTAAACTGTCTGTTTAAGCTGTACCATAATATTAATGATGCAAATTTAGAATATGCTAAGAATATCTCTTTTTATATGATTATATGCTTCGATTTAGCAATAATTTTTCAGCAAATGCACACGATATTAAGGTTTAACGCCCTAAAACATTTCTAACAACATAGCTTACTTTATCAATGCACAAGGTTGTTTAATAACACAAAACTAATGGCCATAGACAATCATTTTAACTGTAGCATACATTTATTATATGTAACAATGTAACACACACGTTCACGCGTGGACAGTTGAGGATATTGCATTAGTTCATCAACGAATCTCGCTGCTTGACTTGTGTATAAGAGAGTGCCAACGGATCTTGATCGTCATCATCTAAATCTTCACAAATAATCAGTGGGACTCTTCGGTGGCCGATTTTCCTCACAAGAAATCTACGGAATCTTCGACAGAGAGCTCTAGGTCGTCTCATTCTGTCTAGTGAAAAAAAAAAGAATTTAAAGGGAATGTCACAAAACCGCTAACTTGTAACCATTCAATTAGACTTTTCTCTGGAAGAAATTGCATTCATAAACTCGGGGATAAAATACAACTTATAAACTATCTATATTCTTCATTGTTGTTTTCCGAATTATATAGATAAAGAAATGTATACTTTTCTATGAAGAAGAAAAATATTCTGTAACTATTACAGTTCTGCACGCTCTGAAATCACATTTGTTCATTAGACTGAAGTAAGCAATGTTGACTTCACTTTAATTAAATTGAAGATTTAAAAAAAAAAAATTGCCGTCATACACACATCTGTAACAATATGCGATCACGAAATCGGAAGTTATCAGTTACAAGTTTGATGTTAATAGAAAGGAAAAAATTAGTGAGAAATTGTTCTTCAAATGTTGAGAGCGTTCTATTTTAGAATGATTTACCAGTGTTTTGCGTCGTTTTTTTTTTCAAGTTTTTCTGCCTTTTCTTAGAGAAACTTTGTTACTTATTTGCTGCTAAAAAAATGCTTCCTACTCTACCAATGATTCAGATAGAAGTAAATGAAAACTTAATAAATAGTAGCCTGAAAATATCTTCCCCGCTAGTGGGCGTATTCAAGTGTTGCGATCGCGAATAATAACGGTACGGGTAATTTTAACTTTTAAATTGGGGAAACAAAACTATTTGAAAGGAAACAATTCGCAATCGCAACGCTTGAGTTTGCCCTTTAGCGGGAGCCTGAAAATATCAGGCATTTAGTTCTATCATAATCATTGGCAAAGTCCGATGCCATTTTCTTAGTAGCAAATAAGAAGCAAAATTTCCCTAAGGAAAAGGCAGAAGAACTTGAAAAAACAACCCAGTACATTGGTAAATCTTTCAGAAACAGAATGCACTCAACATTTGAAGAAATTTCTCAATAATTTTTACCTTTCTATCATCAACAAACTTGCAACCTACAACTTCCATACTGTTACTGATGTGTGTATTACGGTGAAATCCATTTTTTTGTCTTCAATTAATTACAAATTAAAGTAGTCAACGTTGCTTAGTTTATTCCAATGAATAAATATGATTTCAGATCGTGCAGAACTGTAATAGTTTTAGAATAGTATATATTTCTGAACCTATATAATTCGGAAAACAACAATGAAGAATCAATGAAGACTTCTATATATAGTAAGATTTTGCTTTAAAAAATTTCTTATAGTTTACCGAAATATTAACTAAATAATGGATCATTAAGCGGATCTATATACAACTACAGGTTTCAAAATTTTTTTTGATTCCACGGAACCATGGGGTTTCACGGAGCACCATTTCAGAACTCCTGCTCTAGATTTTTTTTTCTTTGCTGTTTATTACAAAATTTGTTTATCAAAAATAATTCCATATAAAAAGTAAATTTTTATATTTTTTTTTAAATTTAAAAATTATTTAAAACCTTTTGAATTGTAAGTTATACAATTTTTTGCATTATTTTAAACTATGTAGTTGCGTTTTACGTAATTTTATTACATAGTTTCACGAGATCTAAAAATTTAAAAATACATACCGTATGTTACTTTGTATAATTTTTTCGAAGTTTTTATGAAATTTAGACCTGTAAAGTAAGAAATATTGCAAATAAACTTTTCAGATTTGATGTATTATTTCTCATAAATAAGTGATTTTTGTTAATGAGTGATTCACTTAAAGTTCAAACAGCTGTTCTAAAATATTGGATCTAACTAACCTCCTCTTGCGGCAGCGTTGGCCGAGTCATTCGGGAGATTTCACTCTTTTACATCAGCTTCCGTACGTTTAGGCTGCTATAAGTATGTGCTCTAATTCAGAGGCTCTACCGTACGTAAGATGTTTTCACGTTTATTTTAGATGTTACGCATCTTTACGTTATGTTGGCGTGATTTACGCTACAAAGACAAAGCTACAAGCACGCTGTTTATAGCTGTTAAATGTTAATTTCTGTTTAAGTCAACTTTTGAACAAAAAATTCGAATTGGAAAAAATGTATTGAAGAAATATTTAGAAACGAACCGTGTGCTTTTACAACCATTGATTCATTCAATGAAAAAAAAATTTTATTGTCTTTTGTTAGACATTATGGTTGTCTAATTCAAAATTATATATATTTTTTTTATGTTTGCATTTAGTAAGAGAATTTAAATAATTAATACAAGTTCAATGAATATATATATATATATATATATAAGTTCAAAATGAAGAATAAAACAAAG